>NC_056737.1:1113462598-1113712598 GCF_019279795.1 Protopterus annectens | reverse complement strand
CACACTACTAAAAAAACAAGAAAATCTTGGAAAACTAGTTTATGAAATGCTACATTAAAATGTCTATATCATGTGTAATTAAACAGATTGAAACTATATGCCTTGCTGGTTTGCTTATATTCTCTTCATCAGATTCAGTTATGCCTCGTGTAGTCTTGACAACTGTTATCAAAAGAAACAGATTACCACAACAAAATGCCACACTTTTGGAAAAAATAATTTAAATTTAAACCTAAGCATCATTAGGGGAATGTTAAATATGTCAGTCTGACTAAAAGCCTCTCATGTATACAGAGAGATAGACATGGTGGATTTTTCTGGAAATAAGATGATAATGAGTGGATATGTAGTACAGTCACACAAAATACTCCATTTCCATCATTATGAAAGGAAAATATTTATTTATTTAGCCTTGTGTAATTTTCATTCCAATCTTATTTACCACACAGCTGTGTTTACGGAATCTGACAATCTTACATTTAAGACTTATACAAATAAACAATTTCATAATGAAAGATATCAGTAATATTTAATGTAAGGTATTAACATAGAAATAAAAAAGAAATACAGCGATGTTAATATTAAATCATCTCTGCAAGAATGCTATGCTCATAAAAGATTGCACTGGAGTTTGATTAGAGAAACTGGTACAATCAAGTTTAGAAGAGACATGTTTTATTTTTTTTTAAAAAAAATAGTTATTTCACTTTCCAAATTTCTAAACTTTTCTGTGAACCTCCATTCTGAATTTATTTTGTTTAGTTTCAGACAACCACATACATATGAAGAAAAATGCTTGCATGTTGTTGATTTACTATTAAAATCTGACCTCATATCAAGGAACACTACCAGAACATCATATGTAACATGTTCTGGCAAAGGGTGGAAGCAATATAGAAAACATATTTGCATTAACGATACATAACGATAGGTAACTAATTCATGTTACACATCTTACAAAATGCCAGCTAAATAATAATGTTATAACTCAGTATTCTGAGGATGAGTAGCAGACTTCAACTTTCAGACTTGAAGCAGATTCATAAAAGATTGATTAAACCAGTATTGTGATAGTCAAAATACATTCTACACAGAAATAAGATAAATCTTCAATATTACATTTATTTAGTTATTTATTTATTTATTTACACTTTGTTCACTGAAAAAAAATCTCTCCAGGGCAGAGGCGTCTTTTTAGAAGATAACAAAGGTGGTATATTTATACTGACTAGGTATAATTATGGTAGTCCACTAAGAAAATTCTTGTACACTTTTCAGTAGGGGGTATGGTCACATAATGGAAATGAGTGCTTCTGCAGAGTCTGGGGCAGCTAGCAAGCAGAACAAAGTTGAGTGAGACAATGGAGATAACATGGGTGCACAAATTACTATCTTAGCTCCTGGTGGTCTTGATGATGGGGTTCTGAAAAAGATGATTGTAGAGGTCTGAGTTGTAGTTTCATGAAATTAATTGGATGGAAAGAAATTTCCTTTGAAAGAGACTAATTCCATAAAGGTGCCTGATGAAACTCCATGTAGTGCCTTTCAAAGGAATCATGTCATGGTTGTGAGCAGAATTTTGATAGGTTGTCTAGTGCTCTCTGTAGCTCCCTGAGCAACTCAAAGCTGAAGAGCATAAAAGAGCATGTCTACATCTATAGCAAACTGCTTGCTACAGTTTTATTACCACACACTCAGTGTTTCAGCCATGACTGGAAATGCAATAATGGCATTTATTTCTAAATCTCGGTGCTCTATTCCCACATTATTAGCACTTGCAGATGACATCATCAACGCCATGCACCTTGGGCAGCCATACCCTTTGCCTTGCCCTAGTTATGCCTGTAGCTGGAAGTAGTAGAGGATATGGCCAGGATATCACCAGTGTGATGAGATGTTGGAAGTATAATAAGGAGAAGGAAGTAGGGGGTATTCAATAAGTGGTGTTTCTATGCACAAGCCTTTGTAGAAATTAAACACCAGATTCAGTGAGCACATACTTTGGGAATGATTATAATGCCATGAGGCTTTATTGTTGCTGTCATACAAGGTCTCATTTAACTTGGTGAAAAGTGATTTGCAGGCATTTTTATTGAAAGCCATGACTTCTCCTTTAAATTAGCTGACTTTTTATTAAAAAAAGAATAGTGCTGTGTGGAAGGATTCCTTAATGTTTAGCCTACCTGTACACATTAAAATGCAATTTAGAAATGCGGACATCGACTGTAATGTTATACAGAACCATCTTAAAATAACATTTGTCAGGAAGTTATGGACATAAAAAAATGTTTCAATGATTAGGGTATATAGAACGGGGTTGGAATACACAGGAATAAAAAAAATGAAATTATGCATTTGTATAGTATATGCATTATGAACAGTGTAAGATGAGCATCCCATTTTATGGTAAATTAGACTATGATGATATGAGGCATTGCCAGCTATGCCAGGAGAAGTAGGGAAGTGGATATGTAACATATGTCAGCACAGCTAGCCGAAATTTCGTCCGGAATTATATGTTATTTGAATATCAAACTGATTTGTACAGATGCTTGTGTTGAAAACGGATCTGTAAAGTTGCTTGTATCAAAATGTACCAACAGTGGGTCCTGACTGTATTGTAACTAAATTAAATATCTATATCTATATATGTGTGTGTGTGTGTGTGTATGTGTATGTATATATATATATATATATATATATATATATATATATATATATATATATATATATATATATGTATATAAATATATATTTGTGTGTGTGTGTGTGTGTGTGTGTGTGTATGTGTTATTAGACGATACTGGAAGAGAAGAGATTAAGCTCAGCTCCAGTTAACTTTGGAAAATAGTACTAAATTAAACTACTGGGCCTAGGCCATAAAGATGTTATCTCACAACTGTGAATGAAGTCAGAGACACAATGTCTTTTAGAAGCATGGTTTGTTAGTCTCTGTAGGAGGAGTAGAAGTCTGTAATTGTTTTATGACTTCCAGAAGCTGCACCAGATCTGAGCAATGTTCTAGTGTGTGTATTATTGACATGTAGGTGTAAATCCTGGCATTTTCTAGTAATGGGGAGTTGTATGGGAACCAGAAGTCATATGACCAGATGTATGTGATGTCATTCTGTAGAGAAAATGTTTTAATATGAGGTGAGACAGAAGTCTCATGGCAGTCTGTTTGTTAGAACCTGACATAGAAGGATCCCTCCCCTACTTAATCTTGCCTTGCTCTATTAAGTAAATAGAAACAGTAATTCTCTAGATCAATCAGTAAAATATAGTGAGAATAATTAAGTATTGTTTTTCTGTAACTGTGCAAATCTTTCCAGCTGGGTTATTTTTAATATTTCCTGTAATTGAATATCTGATGTTTACTGTAAATAGATATTTTATATGTTCATGTTCTTTTATTATTTATTATTAAATATATTTAAAGTTTTCATTGTGGCTGGTCCCTTAGAAAATATTTAACCTTTAAGAGTACTTATATCTACTGGTGACACTGAGGCCACTTGGGAAGCCTGGCTGTTTGGTTAACATTACCATTTGTATTAATATTAATTTCACTCAGTGTAATTGGATATCCTTGCAAGAGCCTTAGGTAGCTGGCTTTGTATTGTCTGGTGGCAGTGATAACTACTTTATAGTTTGGTCAGAGGAGGACACAGTGGGTAAATTTGAGCCAGACATTCATGTGTGTGTGTGTGTGTGTGTGTGTGTGTGTGTGTGTGTGTGTGTGTGTGTGTGTGTGTGTGTGTTTGTGAAAATTAAATCTCACGGTGTGTGTGTATATATGCCAGCTACTTGGAGCAGGCACACGAAGCACTGGTTTCACAGAAAGGGTGCTGGAGGATTTGGCTTGGACACTCAGCTGAGGACTTAACTCTACATCTGTGCTAGAGGAGAGCCTTATTAGGGCCCTGGAGGGAGACAGATATAAAGAAATCCAGACCCCGGTCTGACTGTGCTCGCTTTGTGCTCTTTAAGGGAAATTGTGCTTGATGCAGGCAGGTCAGCATTCAGCAGCTTTGTTGAACTGTACCCTCCGACCTGTTTGCTAATGTAGTCCATCACCAGTATGAACAGCAGTGGGTTCAGAGCTGAACCCTGGTGCACATCCACTCCCACTGGAAACCCCTCTGTCCAAACATTGTTTCCACTTGTGTCATTGCACATAGCCTGCACTAATTCTGACAATGTTTCCAGGATTTAAACCATTTTAGGATTTCACAAATTAGGTGTCTCAGGTCCTTGCCATATGCTATTTCTAACTCTAAGAAAACCCAGCTAGACTGTACCTAATCTGCAGCATCTTCTCCACTAACTGCATCACTACAATCATCATTTTGATTGGGCTGAACCAGAACTGCTTATCTTCCAGCTTACTTTCTACTGCTCTGCATATTCATTTGTCAGTCACCTTCTCCAGAACTCCCATGCAGTGTGACAGGATTTTGATATCTCTGTACTGCCCACAGTGATAGATGTCCCCTTTGTTCTTAAACGCTGGCACTACTATACTTATTCTGCAGTCATCTGCAATTATGTTCTCTTTCCATACTACAATGAGTGCCCTCAAGATATTTCTCCCCAACTCACCTGACTTCTTTTTTAACACCTTTATTGAATTATCACCTAACTCATTCACTTCAATGGAGCTCAGGAAGTTTGAATCAAATTATGCCCTCACATTTCAAACAAATGTTCATATCTCAGGAACCATAGGATTTATGAAAGATGTATAAATGGCAAACTCTTCATCACAAACCATTTTTATAATGGTAGTATTCTTTAGGTCCTAGGTCTTAAAATGAAAGTTATAGGTCACAGTAAACACAGTAACTATAACATTTATAATATTGTGTAAACAACTTACAGTATCTCAACAACCACTCAAGTTACACACATACTGTCAGCATCATTTTATTCACCTGAGAGCTTTCATTTAAGGCTATGGAGTTCTGTCTGCATCATTTGGTTGTTGAGATATTTAGAAAAATGTGAAAATCATATCTATATAAATTAATATCATAGGTTCATAGGTAAGTACTAGACTATCGGCCCTTGGGCCTATACAAGCCCAGCCAAAAAGGTACCCTGGCTTTTGCTACCCAAGAAAATAATTTTCCTGTCCCACTGTCGAGCATAACCACAGAGGTGATCCCTGGGGTGAATTTCCTATTTCCCATCCAATCATCAAGATTTTTCTTGAAGAGTGCTAATGAGGAGCTTTGTTTGATATAGATAGGTAGTTTATTCCAGAGTATGGGAAGTCTCTGGGAAAGAAATCTATTCCTCCGGCATGTTCTGTTTATTGTGGTGACAAGGTTTAGGTCCCTAGAGCATGTAGCTCGGAGGGATTGGTATTTCTTTAAGTGGAGCATGTCCAACAGCTCTGAGTTTAACATAGCTTTGTATGTTAGGCAGAGATCACCTCTGAGTAGGCAATATGCAATGGAGTAAAGCTGGAGTTGTTTGAGACGGTCTGCGTAGGGCATCTGTTTGAGGCCAGTAATCCTCTTTGTGAAGTATTTCTGCGGCCTTTTCAGTTGTTGTAGATGGCTTGTGAGGTACATACCAAAAGGGGCATTGTACTCTATAATGGGTCTAATGAGTGATGAGTGGAGGGGAACAATGACCTCTTTTTTTCTGGATGTGAAACCTTTTGTGATGAGGTGTGCCACGTAGAAGGATTTCCTGACTACTGTGGCAATGTGATTATCAAAAGAGAGACTACTGTCCACCTGCGTCCCAAGGTCTCATCACACTTTCGGTGTTAAGTATACTACCGCCTATGTTGTAGTTCATCGGTACATAGTTTTTACCAAAGCGGATGACAATGCACATTTTAGCATTGAGCTTGAGGCCATGGCTTTGACACCAGGCATCTGTCTCAGTGAGGCCTTTTTGTAGGATGTCCACATCGTTAGGAGTTTTGATTATGGCTCCTAGTTTGCAGTCATCTGCAAACTTCATTAGCCAAAGACCTTCTTTGTTAGCCTGTACTTCAGAGAAGTAGATACCAAACAGGAGAGGACCCAGGACTGAACCCTGTGGTACTCCACTTGTTACTGGTCTGAAGTCGGATTTGGAGTCTGCTACTTTCACAGTGTAGGTTCTGTCAGTGAGCCAGTTGGCAACCCATCTTGTGACATAGGCATGTATACCTAGTTTAGTGAGTTTATCTATAGTTCCAGAGTGGGGGATGGTGTCGAAAGATTTGGCAAGATCTAGATAGGCTGTGTGAACCACCTTACCCTTGTCTACAGCTCTGGTGACTGCTTCAAAGGAGTATATCAGGTTTAGGAGACATGATCTGCCTTTTACAAATCCAAACTGGGTGGGGTCCAGAGTTTGGAGATTACCAATGTTTTTGTTTATAAGTTCCATGATGATATGTTCCATGGCCTTGCCGATCAGGCTCGTCAGGCTAATGGGGTAGTAGTTCCCAGGGTCCATGGTGGCTCCCCCCTTGTGGAGTGGGATAACCATCGCTGTGCGCCATTCAGCAGGTACAAAGCCTGAGGTGAGGCTATGATTGAACATGGTACTTAGGTGGGGTGCCAGTTAATTCTGTAGTTCATGTAGAAAGCAGCCTGGGATGTTGTCTGGTCCCATGGATGTTGTGTTCTTGGCTTTGGGGAGTGTGGTTTTTACCTGTGCAGCCATGATTACAGGAACTTTGCATTCTTCTGGTATAGAGATGGGCTCTTTAGGAGGTGAGAGGGGGTAAAGTTAACACTGAACCTATCTGCCAGGATGTTGGCAATATCAGTTGGGTCTGTATATTTAGTGCCATTGTGCTGTAACTCATTGCAGATCTGAGTGTTGCCATTGAGATTCTTGACATAGCTATAGAATGCTTTGTGGTTGTCTTTAGAATCAGTGGCGATTTTGTTTTCGTAACTAGCTTTGGATCACAGCTTCTTCCTGAGGCTGACCAGGGCGCTCCTCCACTCATGGGATTGTACTCTCTTTTGCAACAGTTTCTTCCTTCAGTTGTACAGTTTGTTTATGGCAGGGGACCACCAGATTGGCTTCCTTTTTTTGGAGGATAGTGTGTTGGTTCTGTTTGGGATAGCACGATCCATGCACTTATTAAGTGCTTATAAAGTGCAATTGTGTAGGATTCAGTAGTCATAACTGTATTGTCCATCTGCATGGGTGTCATGAAGTTCACCACTTTTGTCTTAAAAGCATGAAGTTGGCTTTGGAGAAATTTTTTACCATGGTTTCCTTAATGGAGGGTGGGGGCAGGATGTGGATATCTAGGGTAATTAGCTTATGGTCGGATCGGACCAATGAGGCGTTGACTTCAGGTGTGGAACACCGGTCAATCATGTTGGTAATGACTAGATCTAGGATATTGTTGCCCCTGGTGGGGGTGTGCATAAGTTGATCCGGGGCATTTGAGTTTATGAATTCCAGAAAGCATTGAGTGAAGCAGTTGATACATGAGTAGTTTTCCCAGTTAATGGTGGGGTAGTTGAAATCGCCCATTATTAGGGTGTTTGGTTGAACCCTAATATTTTCCAGTATATCAAGAAAAGAGGAGTGGGAATCCTGGGGCATGGTGGGTGATCTGTAGCAAGCTACAATTTGGATTGCAGTTTTGCCCAGAGTTAGTTGCACTTAGATAACCTTGGTGGCATTATGCTTAGCAACTAGCCTGGAGATGTGGATATCCTTAATGAATATGGGCACACATTTACCTTTGGTGTTCCGGTGCAGGTTACATGGCCGAAAAGTGTGGTATGAGTTATAGCCTGGTAGTGCAGGGGTGCTCTCTGGAGCCTTGAAACAGGTCTCAGTCACTGCACTCATATCGATGTTCTGCATTTTAAGGAGTGCCTTGAGTGAGTGCATTTTGAGATTTAGACTTCTAGCATTGAGTAGCATCACCCTCAGTTTTTGCTTGCCTGTTCCTGTTACAGTGGTGAATTTGTCATTTGAACCTTGCCTAAAAAAGTCACTATAGGGGCGGCAGGTACCTTAGCCAGTATCCGGAATCCCGGGGTTGACAGGTGCAGGCCATCTCTGGCAAAGCATTGTGGTCTGTCGACCATGTCATCCCAGGCAGACAGATACTGTATCCCTTTAGAATGGCATCAGAAACTTAGCCAATTGATGAAGTCATTCATTTTGTCCTTGTACTGTGGCATCATTCTGGGTGATGTCAGAATGCTACTCAGGGTTAGGGTCATACCTGCCTGGGCTACATGATCGGATAGCTCTTCCATGTCTCTTTTCATGTAGTCCAGGAAGGTACATCTCAGGTCGTTCACACCAACATGGACAATGACAGAGCCATATTTGTACTTGTTGTGGAGTGACCTGAGTGCATGGGTTATGTGGCGGATCCTGGCACCCGACAGGCAGCTGACAGTAAACTTCTCCTTGTTTAGCCTGGTGAGTGGGACATCAGTGTGCCTGACTATAGAGTCACCTATGACTAGTGTGTTGGGTACATTGTTTTGCTTATTGGCTGTGGTTGGGTGGCACACTGAGTCTGCGGGCTATGTGTCATTTGGGTTGAGTTGGGGGGTGGAGGTTGCTTGCATTTCTGCTTTGGAGGTTTCTGATGCTTGAGCAGATTATTATTGAGAGCCTTCACGAATGTTTTTGTGTTTCTATGTGTGGCTTTTGGTGGTGTAGATTTAGTGAGACTATGTGATGAGTGTGGTGTGGTGCAAGTGTTTACCTTCTCCTCTTGACTGTCAAGTTCAGTCTTGATTGGAGAGAGCTTTACCTCCAGTTTGGCTAGATAAGTACATCTCTCACAGGTTGTAGTGTTGGGTGGTAGGAGGAGAGGGTTGTTCTTTGTACATGAGGCAATTTCTACATTGCCCCAAGATGCCCAGATTCATCAGATAGACAGGAGAGAACACTGGGAGCTGACCCTTGGACATGCCTAAATAAAAAACTATTTTCCTCTAGATAAGTGAGGAAAGTGAGTACAAGAGCCGTTTTTCTCTAAGCAAGTGAGGAAAGTAAGTACCAAAACTGTTTTACTCTAGGTAATGAGGAAGGTTGAGTGATGTAGTAATTAGTTGGTTATTTCGTGCTTACAAGTTCTGAACAAGTGCTGATCACAAATAAGCAAATTCAAGTGCTAAAACTAAAAATCTGTATCTGGACTAAACTAGTTACAGGAAAGGGGAGAAACAAGTGCAAATGCGGGCTTTAAAATCAGAAATTTGAGAGAGATGGCAAAACTGCCCAAATGGCCAATAACTACAATTTTGGGGCCAGAACCACAATCATAAAAACAACAGCTAGTTATTTATTTACCTGCACTAGACACTAGACATAGGTCAAATATTAATACACGGGTTTTCCATTCTGTAAGCTTTAAGATGAAATATTTTAAAACCTTGTACATGGCATGGCTTTGGCATTATTGATGCAAATATGAACAAGTAATATTTGATAACTACAGGTGTCAGTAGGAGTTAACTGTCGATGCACCTGGAGGCGTCACTCAGATGTAATGTGTTAAGACACAGGCAAATATGCATTTATATAAAAGAACACACCAGTTAACATATTCACAGTTATAAATATTATACATCATATATATTTTTATATAAAATTATCATTTATCCAACATTACATAAATTGATCAACTCCAGCCTTCCCTTAAACTTTACTCCTTCTACAAAATGTTATTCTGCACGTAAATTTCCATTTTTTCCTATCTAATTTTTGTAAATTTCCATTTTTTTCCTATGTAATTTTTGTAAATTTCCATTTTTTTTCCTATGTAATTTTCTCCCACCTTTTCTACCTATCCCACTTCCAGTTCTTTTATCTTTGTTACAATATTCACTACTTCAAATACAGTTGGGTCAGACTTTGACTTCCATTTACTTTTCTTTGCCAGCCACCAAAATTAAACTTAACAAGGCCTAACTATGTCTAGGGAATTCAGATCCCATATCCCATCTTTCTTCCACATCTCACCTCCAACACTTGCCATCTACCTGTAGAAAAAATCTCTGGAGTCTGTTCTGTGTATAAAATAGCTATGTAAACCTTTCCAAGCAACAATCCTAAATCTTCCAGACTTTATTGTACATTTGGGAGCCATACATATATCCTCCATTGTTTCCCTGTGATTTGCTTATCCAATCTGTTTTGCTAATCTTTTCTATCCTCCTCTGACTGATTCCTTTAGTTATCATGCAAATTTTATATGCCCTACTAATTATCCCTTTTTTAACAGCAGCTTCTATTCTAAATTCAACTAAAACCTCTACCAGAGCAGCCCCATTCACTTAGGGTTCTCCTATCCCATTATCTTTGCCTATATTTTGATATTAATCACCTACAGGGAAGGCAATCTTTAGTTTGCAGCCCAAATATCTTGTTGGCCTTTTCCCACTCTTGTACTTTTCTCTCTCTTGTTATTTGCTTCCAATCCCTTGGTTCCTTTGCTGTTATCTTCAGAAAATTCCACCCCCCTTGCCTATTAGCTGTACCCCTAATTCCAGTTATTCTTATTGATTGACTCTCCTTTCTCCATTCTCGTGTTTGCTTTGCTCTTACAATACTTTCAGCTACTTTACGAATATAATATCAACAATCTCTTTTTAATTTCTACAAATCTTTTGGGTTTCTAATACCATGACAGGAATGGACCCTATTCCTAAGTCAAAGTATGATTAAAGTTCATGAAATTAGTACTCTTTCAGTCTACACAGCACCCGCAATGTGCCCAGTAATGACTCCTTCTGCAATTCATACAGAGTTACATGTATTGGCAACATATCTAAATATGATTGTAGAGTCTTTTTTTATAAGACCCTTTGTTCCTACTACTATTGGAACTGTCTGCGCATCTTTCTTCAACATTGCTCTCATTTCTGCCTGCAAATCCTGATATTTTATGACTTTGTGTCTCTCTGTACACAAGACACTGTAGTCACTGGGTGTAGCAGTTTCAATGATCAATGCTACTTTTGTCTAGTTAGAAACAAAAACCAAGTTCAAAGGAAGGTGCTGGCAGAACTAATAAACAAGAACAAAGCACCAGATCAACAACGAAGATGCAAATTATTTATTGGGCTAATACAAAAACTCCAAAAGCAACAGCAAATCCAATACGCAGTGTAACACACTTCAAACATTTCGTCACTCCTTCATCAGACAATGCATAAAACACACATTTACCCATGAGTCTATTATTTAAATACAATTACTGTTTCAAATCTACCAATCATCAAGCTGAATTAATTAATCATATCTAGTATTAAACCACATAAAAAAGTACAAAACAGGTTATTCAAAGTAATAATGATACATGTCATGTCCTAGTGAAAGAAATATATATATATATATAATACAATGCTTTAATAAATATTAATAAACATAAATAAAATACCTAAAATCCATATAAAATATATTTAAAATATATTTAAAATATGTTGTAAAACAATACTACACTCTACTGTTACAAAATGGTATTGCACTAACATCATTGCATTCATATATGATTTTTGACAAATGTTATACTATGTTATAATTTAGCTGCTCTAAGTTTTAATACTGGGGCCAGGGACACCATGTCATTGATGCCAGGATATTTATTTGATTCCAAAGTTATTTGCCAATACAATTCTCTGTATTCTAGTAGTGTTTCCCACATGCCCCCTCTAGGGTCAATAGGCACAACCTCCACTACAAAAAACTCAAAACTTGATTCTTTACAAACTAATGTATGTTTATACAGAGAATTGTTGGTGCAAGATGTTCTAATATCATATAAATGTTCATAAATCCTTTGTTTTATCATCCTTTCACTTTTTCCAACATAAAATGCCTCACACTTTTTACATAAAGCAACGTAAACAATCCCTTTTGTGTTGCAATTTACAAAGGCATTTAATGTAAGTGTTTTCTTCCTGGCTTCTAAGAAACAGCTATTTCCAATTTTTAAATGTGCACAATACCTGCAGGCACCACATTTAAAGACCCCCGCTTTTTTCTTACTTTTGTTGGTCAATCCACTAGCACCACTCTCAATAATACCTTTAATATTATTGCCCTTCCTATAAATAAATTTTATCTCATTTTCAAAAATATGACCAAGTTCTGATACTTTGGCAAAGTTTCTCCACCTTTTCAAAAGTTTTCTTTACTATATTCGATTGACCATCATAGGTAGTAATAAGGCCAGATACAAAGCCTTTTTCCCGTGAACTATCCGATGACACTAATGTTTCATCTTTACCCAAAATAGGTTCAAATCTGGTTTTTCTCCCATCCAGTACATCATTCAATATAGTATCAAACAATTCCTTTGGGTAACCTCTTTTTATGAACATACTTCTTAAAATGTCACATTCTGTAGTGAACATCCCATCATCAGAAGTCATCCTGCAAATTCTTACCAATTGCCCTTTCAAAACACTCTTTTTCTGATGAAAAGGGTGAGAACTAGAAAAATGCAGGTATGTGTTTGAAAACGTCTCTTTTCTATGTACCTTAGAAACAAACTTCTCATCGGTTTTAATAATATTAATATCCAAATAAACCACTTGCCGTGTGTCAAAGTTCCTTGTGAATTTAAGAAAATTAGTTGTCCCATTGACGTATTCTACAAAAGAATCAAAGTCCTCCTTAGTACCTTTCCAAAACACAAGTCGTCCAAAAATCTACAGTACAGGGTCCACATGTCTTTAAACCGCCATGGATTAGAATGTAATTATTCTCCCAATATGCCATTATAATGTTTGCATAAGTGGGTGCACAATGAGCTCCATGGCCACTCCCCTGATTTGCCTGTAGTATTCACCTTCAAAAAACAAAAAATTATTTTTCAGAACCACTTCCATAAGGACTAAAATAGTTCTAAAATAATTTTGAGAAATATTCTTGAAAGGTATCAACATTTCCTCAAACCACGTTAATCCCACTTCATGGGGAATACTTGTGAATAAATCAATCACGTCAAGAGTACCAAACCCAGAAGTTTCTTTGTGTAGGAAATTCTTAATTTTTCTTAGAAAATCCCATGAATCTTTTAAAATATTTTGGTTGTCATTGACCACCTGTTTGATTTTGACATCAATATACTTTGCCAAGGGTGCCATTATGGAACCTTCTGAAGAAACCACAACTCTTAATGGTGGGTCATTAATGTCCTTATGTACCTTCGGAATCCCAAAAATTGAAGGTATTTTTGGTTTAGGGACATTCAAAAAGTTAAAAGTTTTCAAATCAACAGATCCTTCTAATAGTAAATCTTGTAGTACGCCTCTTATTCTATGGTACGCTATATGTATTTCATTTAAAGAAGTCCTACTATATTTGTCTGTGTCATTGAGAATGCTAGACATCTTCCCATCATATACAATACGGTCCATGAAAACAACACCCCCACCTTTGTCAGGTTTCATAACTCTAATATACTTGTCTTTCCCTAAATTCCGAAGAATTTCTTCTTCACCTTGTGTAAGATTAGGACAAACATAATGTTTATTCAAGGATTTTCTTAATTCATGTTCAATATTCAACTCAAAATTTTTTAACTGAGGATGTAGTGGGGGGTTAAAAGTACTCTTACGTCTAAGTACATCCCCTGTTTCCATATTACCCTTGTCCTTAAAGAATAATTCCAAATTTTTCTTTCGGATAAATAATTTCATGTCAACCAAAAGCTTAAACATATTTGTCCTTCTTTGCGGTATAAAACCGAAACCTTTTGAAAAAAGGTCAAAATGGGCCCTTGTGAGTGTAGTATTGGAATAATTAAATATATTAAAATCATTACAAGTCCATTTCTTTCCATTATTTATAATATCTAATATTGGTTCCACTGTTCCTGCCTCCAGGCTAGGTGTCCCCCCCTCCCTTTGTAGTTTTTTGAGTTGTAATTCACAGGCTCCTTTTGCATTAACCTTTCTGATCTACGTAAAGGGGGAAACTCATCAAGGTCAATAACTTCATCTACTTGTGAGGAATTTATTTGCCCAGCAGGACCATTTGGGACATTGTATGAATTAAAATTCACCTTTCTAGCCCAAAATTTTGGTTTAGGGTATTGTATCATAGTTTTATACTCATGTATATCCCTGTCTATTTTATTAACTTTTCTATGTTGCACTTCAATACACTGTGATTCAATGTCCTTTAATAACCTCTTATATTTATCTTTTTGTTCAGTAACCGTGAACATAAGGTCATTAATAACAGCCCTGTTAATATCTTCTACAATATTAGACAGCTTTCCCATTTCACATTCATTATTTAAAATTATAGCCTGCATTATTGCAAAGCCACAGTTATCAAAAGCTTTAATCAAATTCTTATGAAAATCCGTTCCCTCATACACATTATTTGGATATTTGCTTACCCTTAAACCTTTAGGCACAATTTCAAGTTTTAAACTATGTTTAAGGTAAGCATTATCCATTTCCAACATTTTAAGCTTATGCAAATAATAATGTAAGTCATTCAACTTTTGACTATAAGTGCCTGTGGCAGTCGGCACTTTTCTGTTATTTGCAAAATCAAACTTGACATTGACCACATCAGCGAAAAGTTTTTCAGTACCTTGTTTAGACCCAGAAACATGGGCCGAATGTTCAGGTCTACTATTACAAAGTCGCTGTTCTCTAGGACGCCTGTCCTGCGTTTCATCGAAAGAAAACCGTGGAAAATCATTCAATAAATCCAAATTGGGCTCCTCGTGCTCGTTTCCGTTGTTAGCCCCATTAGTACAGTTCTCATTCTGTAAAAGCGTATCTTCGTTCGAAGCTATATGCGCAAATGCTTCCTGGTTACCTGGCATTGTAATGGAGCTTAAGAGCGTCGCCACCGATTGGCTGACAGGCGTCAGCAGACCAACTAACTGTGTAAGCTGTCCAATAAGCTTACGAATCTCACCAATTTCATTTCTCCTGCCCTCAGACTCGTTTGCACTCCTCGTTGAATCCTCCATAATAGAAACAAAAACCAAGTTCAAAGGAAGGTGCTGGCAGAACTAATAAACAAGAACAAAGCACCAGATCAACAACGAAGATGCAAATTATTTATTGGGCTAATACAAAAACTCCAAAAGCAACAGCAAATCCAATACGCAGTGTAACACACTTCAAACGTTTCGTCACTCCTTCATCAGACAATGCATAAAACATACATTTACCCATGAGTCTATTATTTTTGGGATTCCGAAGGTACATAAGGACATTAATGACCCACCATTAAGAGTTGTGGTTTCTTCAGAAGGTTCCATAACGGCACCCTTGGCAAAGTATATTGATGTCAAAATCAAACAGCTGGTCAATGACAACCAAAATATTTTAAAAGATTCATGGGATTTTCTAAGAAAAATTAAGAATTTCCTACACAAAGAAACTTCTGGGTTTGGTACTCTTGACATGATTGATTTATTCACAAGTATTCCCCATGAAGTGGGATTAACGTGGTTTGAGGAAATGTTGATACCTTTCAAGAATATTTCTCAAAATGATTTTAGAACTATTTTAGTCCTTATGGAAGTGGTTCTGAAAAATAATTTTTTGTTTTTTGAAGGTGAATACTACAGGCAAATCAGGGGAGTGGCCATGGGAGCTCATTGTGCACCCACTTATGCAAACATTATAATGGCATATTGGGAGAATAATTACATTCTAATCCCGCGGTTTAAAGACATGTGGACCCTGTACTGTAGATTTTTGGACGACTTGTGTTTTTTTTGGAAAGGTACTAAGGAGGACTTTGATTCTTTTGTAGAATACGTCAATGGGACAACTAATTTTCTTAAATTCACAAGGAACTTTGACACACGGCAAGTGGTTTATTTGGATGTTAATATTATTAAAACCGATGAGAAGTTTGTTTCTAAGGTACATAGAAAAGAGACGTTTTCAAACACATACCTGCATTTTTCTAGTTCTTACCCTTTTCATCAGAAAAAGAGTGTTTTGAAAGGGCAATTGGTAAGAATTTGCAGGATGACTTCTGATGATGGGATGTTCACTACAGAATGTGACATTTTAAGAAGTATGTTCATAAAAAGAGGTTACCCAAAGGAATTGTTTGATACTATATTGAATGATGTACTGGATGGGAGAAAAACCAGATTTGAACCTATTTTGGGTAAAGATGAAACATTAGTGTCATCGGATAGTTCACGGGAAAAAGGCTTTGTATCTGGCCTTATTACTACCTATGATGGTCAATCGAATATAGTAAAGAAAACTTTTGAAAAGGAGTGGAGAAACTTTGCCAAAGTATCAGAACTTGGTCATATTTTTGAAAATGAGATAAAATGTATTTATAGGAAGGGCAATAATATTAAAGGTATTATTGAGAGTGGTGCTAGTGGATTGACCAACAAAAGTAAGAAAAAAGCGGGGGTCTTTAAATGTGGTGCCTGCAGGTATTGTGCACATTTAAAAATTGGAAATAGCTGTTTCTTAGAAGCCAGGAAGAAAACACTTACATTAAATGCCTTTGTAAATTGCAACACAAAAGGGATTGTTTACGTTGCTTTATGTAAAAAGTGTGAGGCATTTTATGTTGGAAAAAGTGAAAGGATGATAAAACAAAGGATTTATGAACATTTATATGATATTAGAACATCTTGCACCAACAATTCTCTGTATAAACATACATTAGTTTGTAAAGAATCAAGTTTTGAGTTTTTTGTAGTGGAGGTTGTGCCTATTGACCCTAGAGGGGGCATGTGGGAAACACTACTAGAATACAGAGAATTGTATTGGCAAATAACTTTGGAATCAAATAAATATCCTGGCATCAATGACATGGTGTCCCTGGCCCCAGTATTAAAACTTAGAGCAGCTAAATTATAACATAGTATAACATTTGTCAAAAATCATATATGAATGCAATGATGTTAGTGCAATACCATTTTGTAACAGTAGAGTGTAGTATTGTTTTACAACATATTTTAAATATATTTTAAATATATTTTATATGGATTTTAGGTATTTTATTTATGTTTATTAATATTTATTAAAGCATTGTATTATATATATATATATTTCTTTCACTAGGACATGACATGTATCATTATTACTTTGAATAACCTGTTTTGCACTTTTTTATGTGGTTTAATACTAGATATGATTAATTAATTCAGCTTGATGATTGGTAGATTTGAAACAGTAATTGTATTTAAATAATAGACTCATGGGTAAATGTGTGTTTTATGCATTGTCTGATGAAGGAGTGACGAAACGTTTGAAGTGTGTTACACTGCGTATTGGATTTGCTGTTGCTTTTGGAGTTTTTGTATTAGCCCAATAAATAATTTGCATCTTCGTTGTTGATCTGGTGCTTTGTTCTTGTTTGTTACTTTTGTCTAGTTACAGGAAAGGGGGGAAACAAGTGCAAATGCGGGCTTTAAAATCAGAAATTTGAGAGAGATGGCAAAACTGCCCAAATGGCCAATAACTACAATTTTTGGGCCAGAACCACAATCATAAAAACAACCACTAGTTATTTATTTACCTGCACTAGACACTAGACATAGGTCAAATATTAATACACGGGTTTTCCATTATGTAAGCTTTAAGATGAAATATTTTAAAACCTTGTACATGGCATAGCTTTGGCATTATTGATGCAAATATGAACAAGTAATATTTGATAACTACAGGCGTCAGTAGGAGTTAACTGTCGATGCACCTGGAGGCGTCACTCAGATGTAATGTGTTAAGACACAGGCAAATATGCATTTATATAAAAAAACACACCAGTTAACATATTCACAGTTATAAATATTATACATCATATATATTTTTATATAAAATTATCATTTATCCAACATTACATAAATTGATCAACTCCAGCCTTCCCTTAAACTTTACTCCTTCTACAAAATGTTATTCTGCACGTAAATTTCCATTTTTTCCTATGTAATTTTCGTAAATTTCCATTTTTTTCCTATGTAATTTTCTCCCACCTTTTCTACCTATCCCACTTCCAGTTCTTTTATCTTTGTTACAATATTCACTACTTCAAATACAGTTGGGTCAGACTTTGAGTTCCATTTACTTTTCTTTGCCAGCCACCAAAATTAAACGTAACAAGGCCTAACTATGTCTAGGGAATTCAGATCCCATATCCCATCTTTCTTCCACATCCCACCTCCAACACTTGCCATCTACCTGTAGAAAAAATCTCTGGAGTCTGTTCTGTGTATAAAATAGCTATGTAAACCTTTCCAAGCAACAATCCTAAATCTTCCAGACTTTATTGTACATTTGGGAGCCATACATATATCCTCCATTGTTTCCCTGTGATTTGCTTATCCAATCTGTTTTGCTAATCTTTTCTATCCTCCTCTGACTGATTCCTTTAGTTATCATGCAAATTTTATATGCCCTACTAATTATCCCTTTTTTAACAGCAGCTTCTATTCTAGATTCAACTAAAACCTCTACCAGAGCAGCCCCATTCACTTAGGGTTCTCCTATCCCATTATCTTTGCCTATATTTTGATATTAATCACCTACAGGGAAGGCAATCTTTAGTTTGCAGCCCAAATATCTTGTTGGCCTCTTCCCACTCTTTTACTTTTCTCTCTCTTGTTATTTGCTTCCAATCCCTTGGTTCCTTTGCAGTTATCTTCAGAAAATTCCACCCCCCTTGCCTATTAGCTGTACCCCTAATTCCAGTTATTCTTATTGATTGACTCTCCTTTCTCCATTTTCGTGTTTGCTTTGCTCTTACAATACTTTCAGCTACTTTACGAATATAATATCAACAATCTCTTTTTAATTTCTACAAATCTTTTGGGTTTCTAATACCATGACAGGAATGGACCCTATTCCTAAGTCAAAGTATGATTAAAGTTCATGAAATTAGTACTCTTTCAGTCTACACAGCACCCGCAATGTGCCCAGTAATGACTCCTTCTGCAATTCATACAGAGTTACATGTATTGCCAACATATCTAAATATGATTGTAGACTCTTTTTTTATAAGACCCTTTGTTCCTACTACTATTGGAACTGTCTGCGCATCTTTCTTCAACATTGCTCTCATTTCTGCCTGCAAATCCTGATATTTTATGACTTTGTGTCTCTCTGTACACAAGACACTGTAGTCACTGGGTGTAGCAGTTTCAATGATCAATGCTACTTTTGTCTTCTTTTCCTGGACCACTGTATCTGGTTTTCTCACATCTATCTTTTGAACTGTTGGTAATGGGTGATCCCATGTGATGTAGACTTCATCACTTTCTATGATGCCTTGTGGCTCATGTTTCCAATGCTTTTCAGCTACTTCAGTATTATAATGTTTGCACAATCCCCAGTGCAACAGTCTTGCCACATTATTATGCCTTTCAATATACAGTCCTTCTGCCAATAGTATATCACAACCAGCAACAAGGTGTGTGACTGTTTCCAATTCTATTTTACAAGCCTACATTTCTCTGTTTCTCTCATATGTTCAATGGACTTTGTAAACCAATATGTATGTAGCCTACTGTCTTGGGCTGCCAATATTAACCTTTCATCTTTTGGTTTGAATTCACCTCTCTTTAACCATTTCTGCATTCGATCCCGATCAACATGAGGTTCTTCCAGGAGATTTCTATACCTGCAACTATACTAATTTATTTTCCACATTTCTTGCCTTCTCATCTGATCCTTAACCTTATATTCTTTCTTTTGTTTTTGGCACATTCAGTTGCTGCCTGTTTTTTATCTACTTCTGGTCTGATTTCCATTCCAGCTTGATGCCAACATGATTCTGCTTGACTAAGAAGGGAAGTCATCTTAGATTTATTCTCCTCATGTTTCAAAACTTTCACTATATTTGGGTCTTGTGAGGACAGCAGATATGCATGCAGTCCCACAATTGCAGATCTATATATGTAATCAATTTCAAGTAGGCCCATACCTCCTTCATAATGGGGTATATATAATCTTGGTATGCACTGATTTTTATAAATCATTTGATGAGAATGAAGCATCCTTCCTGTTTTCCTGTCTAATCTAGTCAATGTTTTTTGGGGCCAGTCAAGCAGTCCAAAACTGTAAGTTAGGACAGGAAGAGCAAATTGGTTTATAGCTTGAATTTGTTCCTAGAATGGAATGTTATTTTCAGGATTAATTTAAGTCTTCTAAAATATTCCTTACTGAGTTTTATTCACATTTGTTCATGGTTTATTGTTGATCCTTTATCAGTTAAATATTTATACACTCCCTCTTGCTCAAGTTCTTTTATATCACATTCCTGTCCCAAACTGTTATTTTCTTGGTGCTGCAGCTTTCCTGCTTTAAAGGTTGCTTTTGCACATTTATCAAGACCAAATGGCATTCTTATATCATCTGAAAAAGTTTTGACTACCTGCAGTTGTGCTTTCAATTCCTCATCTGTTTTAAACCATTGACAAAGAGAAGATGAGAAGTATTTCTACTTTGTTGCTTTCTAGGAGCCAAATTATAGCCATGTCTTAATCTGTTAAGCAGACAGCTTAATGGGTTAAGGTCAAGGCAAAAGAGTAACAGTGACAGAGAGTCACCCTGGAATAACCCCCTTTGGATTTTTATCCCTGGAATAATAATTTGTCCTTTATCATGACTTAACTGCAAAGTGGTTTGCCACTGTTTCATGGTCGCTGTGATGTAAGTTATCAGTGTAGGGAGTACCTTATACAGTTCTAAGCACTCTTTTATCCATGAGTGTGGGATACTGTCAAATGCTTTTTTGTAGCCAGTCCATGCCATATTTAGATTCTTCCCATTTTTACAGTATGATTTAACAACAAATGATCCTTTGTTCTGTATGACTTTCTTTTATTGCCCTTTAGTTCTATTGCCATAATTGAATTTTCTTCTAAATGATCATAAACTCGGTCAGCATCAATTCCAGTGTAGAGTTTATATGATATCGGAAAGCAAGTTATTGGTTTATAATTTTTAAGGCAGATTGCAGGTTCACTTTTAAGTAGGAGCATTGTTTTTCCTGTTGTTAGCCAGGTTGGTGTCTGTTTGGGGTACATATATAAATCGTTTTTACTTTTACCTGAATCTTCATGTAAAGATGTTAATGCTTTTAACTAGAAGTTAGGTACTGCATCTGGGCCTGGGGTTTTCCAATCAGACGCTTTTCTTAACTTTGTTTCAATCTCCCTGGCTGTCACTTCATCCCATTTCATATCCTGTACATTTGAACTTCTTATTCTTTCTTTTATTTCTTCTATCCATTTATCATCTTTGTTATGTTCCACAGGATCTTCATAAATACTTCTCCAAAATGTATCTATTTCTTCTTTTTTGGTGGTCTTTCAATTCCTTTGACTTTGTTTCCCAATTCTCTATAAAACTTTTTTGGGTAATCAATAAATTACTTATTTTGTACTTTTCCTTATATCTATATCTATCTATATATATATATATAGTGTTGTCGCCTCACAGTATGACGTTGTCCTGTTCGATTCTCAGCTAAAGCGTCTTCTGTCTGGAGATGTGCGTGACTGGGCGTACCTTCGTTGAAGGTTGTGCGTCAGAGCTGGCAACTCAGTACGTAAAAATTTACTGTCAATCATTAGCGGACCGGAGTTCCACTGTGGCGAACCCTAACCGGGAAAAGCCGAAAGATACAACATATATATATATATATATATATATATATATATATATATATATATATAGGTGTGTGTGTATGTGTGTGTGTGTGTGTGTGTGTATGTCTTCTAAGTTTTTCTGCCTGTGCTGATATTTATAGTTTATTATTTGCAATAGTGCATGATAAGTCCTGATCCATTATAATATTGTGCATTGCTTTTATCACATCTCTCTTTCTCAGTATTTTTGTTGATCTGTTCCCTCATCTATACTCTTCTAACAGTGACACTTCTTGTCTTGGTGCTTTATAATTTTATCTATTCAATACTTCCATGATGGTATTCGATTTCTCCCCTTCCTTTCCCTTACTACCCTGTGTTCTTGTGGTGGAATTTTATCTGTTATTAATTTAGCTGCACAGTAATATATGCTGTTTACTTCTGTTATATCGCATGGATCTCTATGCACAGTACTAATTACGGTGTTCATTTGTTTTATAAACTTCTGACTTTTGGGGCTTTATTGACCTTCTGCAGTCTATTTATTTCATTGATCTTAATATGTCTATCTGTCTCTATTAAATCAACCATCTCTTCTCTTAGCTCATTTACTTCTAAACTGAAGGCACATTTTTTGTTCTCCATTTATTGCGGGCATTCTATAGAAAGTTCTATAGTATCTTCCTATGACACATTCTGTTCAGTTTCATCCTGTGTCACCTGTTGCACTGTCAGCTGTAATATTTTGTATGACTATTTTTTATTTCCTTAAGGATCTACAACCAAAATCATACTCTCACCCCATTTCTTGAATTTCCCCTTTACTTCCTCATCATCCCTTTCTAATTTGAATTATAGCTTCCATCTTGTGTTATGTATATGGGCCTTAATTGTTTAGCTCGAAAATGTCCCTTCAAATCAGGTAATCCTAAACCACCTTGTTCTTCTGGAAGGATCTTATCTCACTTGAAACTTACCCTGTTCCTTTTCTTCCTTCAATTCTTTATCAGTTACAGTCCACAACTTTTCCTCTGATTGATAAAAATATGCTTGACTTGTGTATAAAACTAAAAGGACTAAAACATTTGGGCTAAAAACATTTGTACTGCTTATATCTTGCTATTAATATCCATTAATAAGAGCTTCCAGCTTCTCAGTTTTCATATTATCTTTATTTAGTCTATTCTCAAGTATCCTTAGCTGCCACAGCAGAATCTTTTTTTAACAAATACTCCTAAATACATCATTTTATCATGCCCCCATGAATGGGGGGATAGCTAACAAATTCATGTGTGGGTACACAATTTACGGCTATATCTTTTGTTTTGCCCTCATTACTTTTATATCCAGAAAAGACGTGTAACTGGCTCAGAATGTTCCACAACTCAGAGCTGTCCTTTACTGGTTTTATCAGTTACACTGTAATATTGTCTGCAAATAAAGCCAACTTTTCTTGACTACCATACCAATTATATCCTTGAATTTCTGAGTCCCTTATTTTGTTTGCCAGTGGCTCTAAATATAAAACAAATAACAAATGGGAAAGAAGACACCCCTACCTGGTTTCTCTGTTCAGACACAACTTATCAGACAAGCGCCCCAGATATAGGTTCATAGATTAGTAGTAGGCTAACTGCCCTTGTGGGCCATTTTAATCTAGCCAAGTACCCCATGTGAGAATCGAACCCTGCACTTTGTGTCTGTAAGGCAAACACCTTAACTAGTATGCTGACCTCCCAATCTCTTAACTAACCTTATTATTCTCTCAGGGAATACAAATGCTTCCAATGTCCTTCTCATAAAATCCCAGCTTACCCCATTGAATGTTTTTTTCTGTATCAAGACTCACTAACAACAACAATATTTTCTTACATCCTGCTTCCCTTTGGATCATCATTGTTCTATTAATGTTGTCAAATGCTTGCTTTCCCCTCCACAAAACTACTTTTATCCATGTCTATCAATTTTGGAAAACACCTTTGCCATTCTTTTAGGTATAATAGTCATAAGTGCTTTATAATCATGATTTAAAATTGAAATGGGCCTATATGAAGCTGAGTCTGATGGGTCATTACCATCTTTAGGTATTACAGCCATCACATATTTCTTCCAGGATGTTGGTGCTTCCTCTCCTTTTAAAATGTTTTTAAACAAAAACTTACATATCTTTATCATGTTCTTCCCTTCTAGTTTTCAAACTTCCACAAGAATAATATCTATTCCTGGAGTCTTTCCTGCAGATTGATTATAGATCACCCTTTTTATTTCATCTCTCCTATCTTAACTGTTAATTGTTGAGCCTCATCTACCTCTAACCTTGGCATACATAATTCTTCCATAAATATTACAATTTGTGCTTTTTATTGATTTTCACATTCCTCTGCTTTGTACAAATGTGCATACATTTTCAGAAATAGCTCTAATACTTCTACAGGATCTCTGGTTATTTTTCTTGCTATAGACTCCATAAGTTTAGAAACAACCCTTTCTACTTTCTGTTGCCTTAGTCATTGAGCTAAAAGTTTTTGTGCTATGAAGTTATCAAAAAACAATTGCTTACTAGCAATCTTTCTAAACTCATGCATGATATCCAGATACCCCCATATTTCCTCTTTAACATTCTGCATTTCTGCCTCTTCTTGTTCTGTGAGATCCACTTCATTCTGCAAAACTATAACCTTTGTCAGTCCCTCTAGAGAATTCTTGTAACTTCTTAACCATATGTCTTTTTCTTTTAATTTTACC
The DNA here is from genome assembly GCF_019279795.1 of Protopterus annectens. Taxonomy (NCBI): domain Eukaryota; kingdom Metazoa; phylum Chordata; order Ceratodontiformes; family Protopteridae; genus Protopterus; species Protopterus annectens. The sequence goes on along the minus strand of NC_056737.1, from coordinate 1,113,688,300 downwards.
CTATTTTTAAACTCTATTTTCATTTTAGTCCACTCACTGGCTATAACTTCTAAAGAAATTTGTATCTTCCCTAATAGCCCTTGAATAATTTCCACTGCCCATTCCTTAATTCCTCTCTTTTGAACAGGTAGATGGGGAAACACTGGTGTCTCATTTTTACTTCATTATCCTGCATTTTTATCTTAGTTGTTATTGATGCATGATCTGAAATAGTTATTGGATATGTATCAAAATTTTCAATTAACTGCACATGTTCTGGTGAAATATAATTTTAGTCTAGTCTAGCCCAGTTATTGCACCATGGGGAGAATGAGGATCTACTTTAGTAGATTGAATTACCAAATACCCAAAATTTATATGATCAAGACGAGAAGATCATAATGTTAAAACAACAAAAATGTACATTGTCAAAACTACAAACAATGAAATGCAACTGAGGAACTAAGATACCAGCCAGAAGTACTGAATGGAGATCGCGGACAAAATCAAAAATCAGATACGACATTTAAACACTTAATTTAAATTAAATATATACCTTTTCAACACTTGTTAATGGAGATTGCGGTACAGTGAAGATTGGGAAACATATCCTTTTCCCCACTGTAGTGCAATCTCAGAGATGGTATATTTAATTTGCAGGGGGTGAAATGTTCAAAAATGTATTTATCTTTGTTAAATTATGTATTTAAGTGTAGCTGCTGATTTTTGTCTGTGTTCGCAATTTACATTTAAAACATCTGGCTGGTGTCTGATATGCTCAGTTGCGTTTCATTGTTTGTAGTTTCGGCAATGTACGTTTTCATTATTTTAACATTATGATCTTCTCATCTTGATCATATAAATTTCAGTTATTTGGTAATTCGATCTATCAAAGTAACTCCCATGGACAATACGTAACATGTAAATGTTCTCTGAGTTCCTGCTACTGAATTTACATCTTCCTTGCTAAATATTTTTATAATTTTCTTCAGAAATCTACCCTTTTTGTTATATTTTCCCTCCTAAGTCCCCCAGATGCATTCTCAGTGTTGCAAATTAAGTTCCATTCTCTACCTATAAGTAATATTCCCTGACAAAAGCCAGTTATTTCTCCAAAAAGATTCTTAAGCCCCATAATAGCAGTTTTAGGTAGAATATAAATACACGTCAACATAATCCTCCTTTGCTAGTAGCCCCTTAGTACTACAAATCTATTTTTAGTATCTTTTTCCCTTTTCTGTCACTATTTGACCTCTTCTAGCAATTACTATAAGTACTCCTCTTTTCATTTGTCTCTGATACTCTGCTGAATATCCCTCCTGAAATCATTTCTTAATCAAATTCACAAGCTCCTTTCTTTCCAAGTGTATATCCTGTAGCATTGCTATTTGCACTCTGCAGTTTTTAATATAGTCCAATACTCTCCAAAATAATATATTTAGTGTAGCCTTTATGATAAGAAGCTATTATTCCCACCTATTATATGACAGTTTTTTTAAATATCTATTCCCAGCTTTTGTATTATATGCACTGACTAATGTTTGACGGGCTGATTTTTTATACATTTCTTACTTTTCATCTCTATTTGAACCTGTGTTACATTTTACAAGACTTATTGTATTAATGAAAACTCTCAGACAAAAAAATCAAACACATCTCAGAACACCCATTTCCTATTAACTTGAAACGAACACAGAGTATATATCTTCAGATAATGGAGTTTAACCCTCCTGATATGAACAATTGTCCCAAACTGACAGTTACACACACAGGCAAATCCTAACTTAAAATTAAGGTTATCGATACTAAGACACATTATTGCCTGTGCTCCTATTTACACTAATTGCTTTACGTTCTTGTCTTATCTTTATTACCCTCCCAGATGTGAAAAACAATCCCTGGGATTTAGCAAGCAGCTGTGCAGGAATAAGTTATTGCTGGATGTCAGGGATCGTTCCGGTTCAGCATGGCAGCGCGCCATGCATATGTATGAAGGCACGCTGCCATGCTCTAAAATGGACATGGTGCCATGTACGAGCACAGAGGTGTCTGAGAGCAGAGCTCTCACAAAACACATACCCCCTTCACTCCAAAATTGCCTTTCAGCATATTAAAACAAGCAAGAATGCTCGTTTTAAATTACTGAAAGGCAATTTAAAACGAGCAAGAATGCTTGTAAAACCCCCAACACATCAGGATAATTAACATTCAAGCTCAAATAAAAACATTAGTTTGCCTCCTTGTAATTCTTTGTACTATTTACAGTAATAAAACTCAACTATCAAGAAATTCACAGAATGTCCAAATGTTTGCCTTATATTTATATCATAAACTTTGCGTTTTTCTGGCAAAGCATTGAAGATTGCAGTTAATAAATGATCTGGTCAAAGTCATAAGGGAAAATCATCCCTACAAAGGCAAAAGGTGATAGAATAACACACGTAGCATAAGCATATAGCGCACACCTCCCAACCCGTCAGAGTAAGGAATGTGGACAAAGCCAAAAGGGACAATCATCCCACAAAGCAGAAAGTTGATAGAATAACAGGTTCATCATTAGCATGGATATTTTGAAGGGTATAAATAAAAAAACACAACAGATATTTTTTTTTTAAATGTGCAATAAAGTTTAAGCATAGTTGGGTGGGTGTGCCCGTTGCTTAGCTACACTTAGTCCAGCTTAAAAAGCACAAGAAGTTAAATAGCAAATCCAACATAAGAAATAGTGTAGGGGTTAGAGCATGTACTTTGCAAGCAGCCATGCTTGGTTTGATCCCCACTGTAAACAATTTGCATTTTACATGTGAAACCAGTACATAAACATTTTTTTTAATAATTAGCTACTAAATAACATATATCTGTTAACCAAAGTACTGTATTAGGCCCAGATGTGAAGTGTCAGTTTAATAAAGATGTGAAAACCCCATATAAACACAAGTGCTCCATACATTATAGTCACACATGAATAAATGCAATGCATGTGTTCTATTTGCTATGCAACTGTTCCAAATCTGGTGTTTTGGGTTAATGGAAATATCTATCCATGTTGTTATAACTAATCCTGGATTGTGCTGACTATTACTAACCCAAATATGTTTTAAAACTGCAACACCATAGCACATTTGGGAAGGCCAGTCCCAGCAGACCCACCTCTATTACAATGCAACTGTTACAGATCTACACAACAGCATATCACAATACCAGATTCCACACCTTTTACAACCTGTAATGTGATCCTAACATGAGCAATGAATGTGTAATTTGGAATCCTATGTTAAGACAAGAAATATGGGGAATACATACCTTAACAAACACTGGAAGCATATGTCTGCATGCACTCCAAATAACATATTGTGGAAGCAGCTTTTGAGGCACTGACAGCATTCACTCTTCCTGAGTACTCACCTTCCATCAAGTACAGGGCCTCGATGTCACACCAAGTAATGGTCTGATGTCCAAGACATATGTCCATCACATTTGCCCACTCAGCTGCAACAGAGGCAGCCGTGGCTTGCACACATCTTACAAACCATGGAATGGATCCCATATCCGAAAGCTAGCACTTAGGAGTGGGAGACGTAGCCTTACCTCACCATTGCATATACCATGGCAAAGAGTGCAGACAGTCATGTATGTGGCTATGAAGTATGGGATAACATTAATGTAGGAAATAAACATATGCCCATCCAAGACAGATGACAACACGTTGCAAACTGGTCATCGAGGCTGCCCAGAAACATGCAGCAACACTGAGGGACTTGCAGGAATGTCTAGCAAGTACTGCCTGTGCAGTACCTGTGTCAACAATCACCTGGACTCTGCATATGTGTGGCCTATGGGTTAGGGTAATCAGATGGAAGAGTTGTTCCACAGGAAACATCATCCAGGGCTCTCTACTGGTAGCATATGCATAACATCAATTCTCCCAAAGGCATATGTTGCAATGTGTAATGGTGTACTGAGACCAAGGCTGAAACCTACAAACAGTATTAATAAAGATACATGTGGTGCACAAGCAACACTTCTCTGCACCTCAGGCTCACCATCCCAATCTATACCTTGCTGGTGCCAGTGTACACTTTAGCTTTGCTGTTAATTAGCAGGAACTAGGCTGGTAGACATGGCATTCTGAATTTGGAATACTGCAAAATGACACTCGTGTGGCCCATAGTTGTCAAGCATCTGTAATAAGGCTGAGGATGGGGAGGGGTGTCATCCTGAAACACAAAAGTGAACTGAAGCATACATCCAAAGCTTGCTAAGAATGGCTGCATCTGAACACAGTCAAGGTCATGAATTGTGCCAGTCATAACCCTGACTCCACAGCAATAGTGAAGGCACTGTGTGACCTCCAAGGGCTGTGCGCATGAGCTGACCTTGCAATCCAGCAGAGTTGAGGGACATTTGTAGGGTGGAGTTACAAATAATGGCAAGTGAAGATGAGCCATGCTGGTATACCCCTTCCAGGAATAGTGACTGCTGTAGTTCACTTAACAGGTGCTGCAACAAACAATCATGTTAAGGATATGCACACTTATGCAACCCACATATTGTATGCATCTCAATCAGCATATGCACAGCTAACACATTTCTTTGACACTGCATTTGATTGCATAGGTCATGTGTCACATATCAGGTGTGTGGAATGTTAACATATGCAGTATTGTGGCCTCATTGCATGGAAGAGGCTGGCATGTCAATAAGGGTGTGTACACTCCTCATAGCCACAGTAAGCTTTGAAGGTTGTGTAATTGGATTTTATTGCTCATACATGCACTGCTGATGATGAGATCTGCAAATCAGAGGTCAGGTGTTCACTATTATCGTCAGTCCTCATATCATCCCAGGTATGTGTCAGATAAACACATAGGGGCTGTGAGTAACAGAACAAACATAACTGTCACACATATACACATTCAGTAATGATGTGTACACTATCGAGGTATGGTGCACAGTACATGCCAGGGTGCTGAACAGGTGTATAGCAATACTGTGTACATGGGTGCAGTGTGTTCCAGAGGAAGAGGCATCACCTACTAACACAACTCATGCATCACAGAGATGTATAATGTTGGTAGCAAGGATTGAGTATAGCTGCAGTGCATGCTGTTGAGTGCCATATGTCATGCATGTTGACTGTTGGGTAATGAGAGGTCTGTGTAATATGTTTGTGCCATCTCACCTGTGTGTGTGTGTGGGGGGGGGTTAGTGTGTGTAGAGGTAAGCAATAACGTACAGGTCTTAAATTACATTTTTTGTTTTCCCCTCAGAGGTGGCGAGGTGAGTCGGGGTCCATCCTACAGGCAAATTGATGTTAGTGTCCATACAGACTCTGACAATGATGATAGGTATGGTGAGGCACAGGCAGGGTTGTCAGGGGCTGTAGATGTGCCATTGGTTGACATCCCACTTTTATCCACCCCATCCCCACACACAGTCACAATGCCTATACATACCCCATCACCAGTGGCCATAGATGAGGGACAGTTGGTGGGTGGTGGCATGGGACAGGACAGTGTGGTGACTACAGCAAGTGTGTCTGCACACAGCAGCCATAGCCAGATGACAGGCTAGGTACCACACCGGCAGATGTACAGGGGTGTTCGTAGGAGGGCTGCTGGCCATCATGTCCCTGGCAGAAGTGCCACAGCAGGTGCCACCAGACGTATGTTTTGGACCATCATGGAGGCACAAGCATGTATGGAACATTATACCAGATAGAGTCTGAGGCTCCAGAGGGCTACTCATTCTGCTGTACTTGACAACATCCGTGATCTTGCAGGTGCCCACCGTTATTTTGCAGAGGTCCTGGATAGATGGTTGGGTGAGATGTTGGGAATCCTTGACTGTGCAATGTCTGTGTTAGAGCATATGGTGGGAGTAGGGCAACAACCACGTGGACATAGGTCAGCAACACCAACAGGTGGAGGTCGACGTGGACGTGCAACAAGTCACAGCTGCTCCTGTAATGGCAGTACCAGCACCAGCACTGCAGGAGCGGTGCTGTCCACACCACAACACAGTAGGCCACGTGCACATGATCCTGGCCGGTCCAAACAAGGACCCAGATCCAGTAGACATTTGTCATCATCAGAGCAGAGTACCATATCTGGGCTTGTAGCAGGTAGTGCCAGTGGAACCTCTGGCAGGCACAGTTCTCGTGTCCGTAGCCAAACATGGTGAACTGTACATCCTGCCATGTACGGTCTGCAGCTGTCCAACAAGCCCCTATATAGGGCAGCCACATGGCAGAAATGTGTGCATACATAGACACACACATCACCGACACAGCTAGGGCACCTCCATACCTACACACACACCACATCTGCACAACCCAATTGATAATGAAACCCCCTAACACACACATGATGTCAACCAAATTCCTCAGCCTAGGTCTCTGGCAAACCCACAACACACCCTGTGCATATGATGATACCTGTGCCACATTCCTGTCATATCTACCATCAAAGCAGGGGCATGCTAATATGGTTCTGATGCACAGGCTGAATGTACTAAGTTTTAGCAATGTAATGCTGTGTAACATGTTTTCAGCTGGAAAGTTTAATGCTTATATGTCAGGATTTGTAGCTGTCCAACCATGATGCATTATAGCTGTTATTAACACTGACTGATTGTGGTCTCCATGATGTATTCTGTTTGTGTTGTAGGTGTCTGTGTGTCAGGAGGATGTTGTTCTGCTGTCCTTACCTGCAAGGGGTGTGGCACTGTGGTGACGCATTGACTGTGTCATATCCTGGGTACAGCTGAACACAAGTAACAGATCTGTATAACATTTACTGCATGTGCCACATGGCTGATAGGTCTGATGGGTGTATACAGGTGAGTGCATGGTGGCTGATGTCAGCAGCCCTTCTACAGTGGATAATGGTAAGTGTACTGGGTGGCACACACCAAATGTTTGTGAATAACACCCACACACACACACACACACACACACACACACACACACACACACACACACACACACACACACACACGCACACACACACAGGCTTTGGTGTTGATGTAATACACATAGAATACTGTACACATGGATGTACTTAATTTTACAGTAAACTCATTTTAGCCTATGTAATTCCACCAAGACAAAATAGTCAAAACATCACATCAGTAAATAATCAGTCTGCCAGTTTAATGTCATTGACAATGGTGTTGGCAGGGTATATGTCCTCTTCTCCAATGTAGTACAATCCTGGAGTTGGTAAACATAGGTGTGCTGGTGTGGATGGTACAGCCCTCCACTTTGGAGGGTGTGGGGTGGCATAGAACCGCACATAGTGTGATTAACAACTACTTAACCTGTTAACATAAACTGTACAGTAAAAATAAATGACAAATATATAGAAGACCATCTAGGCAGTGCAACAGACTTCAAAGCAAGTTCACTTCCTCAAAATAACTGAACCAAATACCGGATAGTGTAACCACTGTCCGTTGAACATACAAAGTAACTTTTCATTTTTTAAGTCGGTATTCACCTCACCATCAATGGTTTAGAAGAAATAATCCATACAAGATAAGCCAGATGAATTGAGATACTTTAGTAGCATAAAACTGGCTAGCGCTTTCACCTTATAGGCTTCCTCAGGCCAAACACAATAAAACGCTTTTAACATATATATATATATATATATATATATATATATATATATATATATATATATATATATATATATATATATATATATATATATATATACTCTCTGTCTTAATGACATCACTTCCTTCTCTATAAATTAAGAAGCGATCATTAAAATTAAAATAAAACTTGAAATGCTGAGCAATATATGTGGCATAATAATAAAAAGTAATTCATCAAAGATAATCTCTTTTGCTCAGAAACTATGTAGCATATATTTTCATAGATTAGTACTAGGCTATCTGCCCTGGGGCATTTATAAGCCTAGCCATAGTGATGTGGCCTTCGCCACCCCATGTAATGGTACAAGAATGTACAGAATAGATTTAGAATACTGTGCCTCTGTCTAGTAGTGACACAGTGAAGACCCCCTTACATAATAGAATTAGTTTACTGTGCCTCTGTTTAGTAGTGACACAGAGATGACCCCCAGGGTAAACCTACGATCTCCCATCCACTCATCAAGATTTCTCTTGAAGAGAGTCAGTGAGGGGCTCTGCCTAACATGAACTGGGATTATGTTCCAGAGTATGGGAAGCCTCTGAGTTATGAATCTGTCCCTCCAGCATGTCCTATTCATATTTGTGCTGAGGTTTAAATCTTTAGCTCTCGTGGTTCTGATGGATTTGGATTTTTTGAGGTGGAGCATGTCCATCAATTCCTGATTGGACATGGCCTTGTACATCAGACACAGAGCACCTCTGAGCAGGCGGTATGCTACTGAATAGAGCTGGAGTTTCTTTAGTCTGGCAGCATATGACATATGTTGGAGACCCTTGATCCTCTTGGTGAGGTACTTTTGGGGTCTCTCCAGCTGTTGCAAGTGCCGGGTGAGGTACATACCAAATGGGGCATTGTACTCAATCATGGGCCTGATAAGGAAGGAGTATAGGGTACAATGACCTCCTTTGATCTGGATGTGAATCCCTTCATGATAAGGTGGGCAAGGTAGAAAGTCTTTCTTACCACTTTGGCAACGTGGGTGTCAAATGAGAGGTCACTATCGACTTGGGTCCCCAGGTCTCTGATTACTTTTTCCGTACTCATTGGGTTACTGTCTATGTGATAATTTGTGGGTACTTTGTTTTTCCCAAAGGGGATGACTATGCATTTTTTGGCATTTAGTTTAAGGCCATGACTCCGGCACCAGTTGTTCGTTTCAGTGAGGCCTTTCTGTAGGATGTATGTGTCAGCTGGTGTATCGACTATGGTGCCTAGTTTGCAGTCATCTGCGAACTTTGTCAGCCACAACCCTCCCATGTTTGCTTTCACATCTGAGAAATAAATGCCGAACAAGAGGGATCCCAAGACAGAGCCCTGTGGGACACCACTTGTGACTGGCTTTGAGTCTGACATGGCTCCAGCAATTTTGACTTTATGGGTTCTATCCTTTAGCCAGTTTGCAACCCATCTTGTGACATATGGATTTACATTTAAGCTGTTGAGCTTGTCTATGATGCCTGAGTGGGGTATTGTGTCGAAGGCTTTAGCCAAGTCCAGGTAGGCTGTATGGACTGCTTTGCCCTCGTCAATGGCTCTAGTGACTGTTTTGAAAAAGTAAACCAGGTTCAAAAGGCAGGATCTGCCCTTTACAAAGCCGAACTGGGTGGGATCAAGTGTCTGTAGGTCCCCTATGTCTCTGTTTATGAGTTCCATAATTATTCTTTCCATAGCTTTGCAGACCAGGCTGGTTAAGCTTATGGGGCGGTAGTTACCAGGGTCTGTAGAGGTACCTCCTTTGTGGAGTGGGACCACTGTTGCTGTATGCCAGTGTTCAGGTACATATCCTGTAGTAAGGCTAAGGTTAAATAGCATTTTTATGTGCGGGTTTAGCTCCTCTTGGAGTTCACGTAACACGCAACCCGGGATACTGTCAGATCCCATTGATGCTGTGTTTTTAGCTTTGCTGAGGGCGGTTCTCACCTGGACATCTGAGATGACAGGGAGGTTACATTCAGCTGGGAATAGTATTTCTTCTTTTGGGGGTGAGGGAGGGGAGAAATTTGCACTGAACCTGTCTGCCAGAATGTTGGCAAGATCTGTGGGTTCATTGTATTTTTTGTCATTGTGAACTAACTCTGAGCATATCTGAGGGTTTCCGCCCAGGTTTCTAACATAGCAGAAGAAGGCCTTGTGGTTATCTTTAGTGTCCATAGCGATTTTTCTCTCAAAGTTGGCCTTGGATGTTTTTTATGAGAGAATGTAGCTTTCTACTAGTGCTGATCAGAGATGCCTTCTCTTTATGGGATTTTGCTCTGTCGTGCAGTAGCTTCCTTCTTTTGTTATACAATTTGTTTATGGCTGGGCTCCACCAGACAGGATACCTGCCCTTGGTGGAGAGGGTCTTGGTTTTATTTGAGATTGCATGAGCCATGCATTCTTGGAGATGTCTGTAGAAAGCATTTGTGAAGGATTCAGCATTGTGGGGTGTGGTTTCTACTGGCCCAGTGGGCTTAAAGGATACCATCTCAGTCTTAAGAAGTGTAAAGTTGGCTTTTTCACTGTAGTCTTTTGTGTTGGGGGTGGAGGTGGGATATGTATATCCAGGGTGATTAGTTTGTGGTCAGATCTCACTAGTGAGGGGTATACTTCCGGTGTGGAGCACTTTGTCCCCATGTTTGTGATGATCAGGTCTAGTATATTATCTCCCCTTGTGGGAGAGGTGACTAGCTGTTCCATTGCATTTGAATTTATGAATTCCAGGAACCTTTGGGCTAGGGTGTTAGGGCTAGAATAATGCACCCAGTCTATGTTAGGGTAGTTGAAGTCTCCCAATATGATGGTGTTTGGTGAGACATTCATATCCTCCAATGTCTTCAGGAAGGCTGAATGGGGTTCCTGAGATTGGGATGGTGGTCTGTAACATGCTACCAGTTGTATAGCCGTTTTGCCTATGGTTAGTTGCACCTGGATGGTCTCTGATGCTTCATGTGTTGCCACTAACCTGGAGGTGTGGGTGTCCTTGATGAATATGGACACTCCCCCTCCCTTTTTGGTTTGGCCTGAGTTTGGGGGCCGAAAAGCATGATACGAGGTATAGCCTGGTAGTGCTGGGGTGCTCTCAGGAGCCTTGAACCAGGTTTCAGTTACTGCACAGACATCGATGTTCTCCATACTGAGGAGTGCTTCAAGAGCCTGCATCTTGAGATTTAGACTTCTGGCATTGAGCAGCATTACCCTTAATTTTTTTCCATTTTTGTTTTCTAAGGAGGTGGGTTTGTCTTTTGAGCCTTGCCTAAAAAAGGCACTATGGGGGTGGCAAGAGCCTTAGCCAATATCTTGAAGCCCAGTGGTGACAGGTGCAAGCCGTCCCTTGCAAAGCAGTGTGGCTTGTCCAGCATGTCATCCCAAGCCGACAGACATTGGATCCCCCTAGAATGACACCAGTAATTGAGCCAATTATTAAAGCTGATCATCTTGTCTTTGTATTGTGGCATCATTCTTGGTGAGGGCAAGATGCTGCTCAGGGTCAGGGTCATACCAGCCTGGGCTACATAATCAGTGAGCTCCTCTATTTCTCTTTTCATGTAGTCCAGGGAGGTACGTCTCAGGTCATTCACACCGGCATGGACAATGACGGAGTCATATTTGTACTTGCTTTGGAGTGATCATGCATTAAAATTAGAATTAGAATTAAAATCTGTGTTATGCGAACAACGAAGATGTCTTTAACTCCATAATGATACATGCTATTAACATAAAATAGCTCGCTTATGAAAACTGAGCGTATTTAGTTGAATTCAATATATACTATCTGACTTGATGTAAACATTCAAAGACAAATTCAGTTATAAACAAATAATTATGCATTAAGATGTGTTAATACATACTGTTTTACCCACAAAAACAGGATCTGACATCTTTTTTGTTTACTCCAGATCAATTTGACACATCTCAGATTTAAATGAATAAGTAAATGATAAATAGGTGCTTATAAAGCGCTAAACAGTATATATGAAATAAAAATAATGTAAAACATTCATCAAAAATTGTCTGTTTAACACTGCGGCTATATAGCATATCATACATTAAACTAGAGTCTGTTTTACAGCAACAAGAAAATATAACTTTTCTACCCCATAACTAAGCGTACTATTTCACATAAAATAGCTTACTTATAAGATGTCCAGTTAAATTCACTAAATATTAACTATGTTAGTGAAAACAAACAGTTTGGGGGCAGATTTGGTTAGAAGCAATTAGTTGTGCATCAATAATTATTGATACATACTATGTTGCCCACAAAAACAAAATTCAACATCTTTTATTACACCAAGTTAATTCAATACTTCTCAGTTGTAAATATATTAATGAATAAATGTTTCAGTGAACCATTTTCTATTTTCTAAGTTCTTTTCCTTTCAAAATAGGTCTAATAGGGATCCTATCATTTAACCCGGCTCTCGGTCAGCTTTCAGTCTAATGATCCATTTGGTCTCATTTTGTTCAGTCTTATTTCGGATGTCACCCCTCCTAATGGTTGGTTGATTCTACAGTGGATAATGGTAAGTGTACTGGGTGGCACACAACAAATGTTTGTGAATAACACACACACACACACACACACACACACACACACACACACACACACATGTTTGTGAATAACACACACACACACACACACACACACACACACACACACACACACACACACACACACACACACACACACACACACACACACACACACACACACACACAGGCTTTGTTGTTGATGTAATACACAGAGAATACTGTACACATGGATGTACTTAATTTTGCAGTAATCTCATTTTAGCATATGTAATTCCACCAAGACAAAATAGTCAAAACATCACATCAGTAAATAATCAGTCTGCCAGTTTAATGTCATTGACAATGGTACTGGCAGGGTATATGTCCTCTTCCGCAATGTAGTACAATCCTGGAGTTGGTAAACATAGGTGTGCTGGTGTGGATGGTACAGCCCTCCACTTTGGAGGGTGTGGGGTGGCGTAGAACCACACATAGTGTGATTGACAACTACTTAACCTGTTAACATACACTGTACAGTATTACAGCAGACTAAGCAGGGGGATACACACAACAATAACCCCAATGAGGCTGGCTGGGACCACAACATCCACACCCAACTACACACACACTTACTTGGCAACACTGAGAGTAGAACCCCTACCTAGGTACTTATTGCTACTAATGTGTTTGGTCTTAATTGCACACACCACACAGCTTTTAGGATGAGGTGTTTCCCAAGTTTCTGGTTAAGTAAAGAACATCGCCAGGCCTTGTACAGTATGGTAATGGGGGATGTACTGGGTGTTAATGAACAATACATAGTATGACATACTGTCATATACACATTGACAAACACATAACAGTTATAGATACATCTGAGAGCCCTGGGTTTGTCAGTGCTAACTACTTTGTCAGTGAGTCCATTCTGTTACAGAGAATTTGCACACAGCACATGCATCATTAGGCTGGATACTGTAATCAGTTACCTGTATGGTTGATGGTGACAGTGGTCCTCATACAGTGGACCTTGGGACATGTACTGGGGTTACCATGGTGTAAAGACAGTATACCCAGCACCCACACCCCACATTGGATATTGTACTCACTGAAACCCATGATAATGCTCTGACATACCCACAATCACACATTGACCAGGACTGCAATATAACCCCTTGTCTATCTAATCAGTGCTACTACAGGCATATGCATTTATTGCACATGCCACAGGGATAATAAGGTGAGGGTTTGCCATGGCTCTTCTAATGTCAGCAACATCACTATCCCTTATAATGTATGGCAAGGTGTATTGTATTTAAAGACCGTGGCCTCAGAATGCTGTATCCTACAAATATACACACTTGCACACATATGCATATTTGCCAGGACTCAGAGGGTAACCCATGCCTATCTACCCATTTGTACAACAGTGTTATGCTGGTACTGCAAGCTTAAGGTAGCCCATAGGGTGAAGAGTGTAACAAGGTACATTTAATGCCTATTACAGCAGCAGCCATTTCTAACTATGGTGATGGGGGGGGGTGTAGTGGGTGAGAAAGCCCTCAGGATATTATCAATTACAAGTTTACAAAAACACAGACACTGTTATTCTCAGTAATGCACACTGACAGATTTGTTAGTACTGGGGTCCATAGGTGCAGATGTTCCTCGGTGTGTACCAGGCTAATGTCCATGGAGAGATGAGAAGAATAGAGTTTGTGGGTACACTGGTATCATGCAACCTGACATTTGTCAGCAGGCCATCTATCAACTGATGCCACTTGAGTAATCCCCAGGGTGACAGTTAAATGCAACATCCAGTCATCTGGTTATCTCTTGCAGAGGGCCAGAGAGGTGCTCCAATTAACATGTATGCAACATATATTACATAACATGACCAGTGTCTGGGATGGAGACCTGTACTCAAGCATGTTCTGTTGACTGTGGTAGTCTAGCTGAGGTATCCATGGCATGTGGTGCATACAGGGTGGGGTTTCCTAGCTGTGGCATTCATAACACAGATGGGCAGACATGTCAGTGTAAGTCAAGCATAGATTGCCTGTAAGCAGCCAAGATGGATACCTGACATATGCAGTATTTTGAAATTCTATAGCCGAAAGCTTTAAATCCTGAAACACAGAACCGCGAAAATTAAAATTACGAACCTAGGTTACAGATATACCACACAGAGACACATACACACAATGTCCCCCCACAATCAAACATACAGTCCTACACTACAGACAGGTCCCCCCTGCACTCCCCATACCCCATACTTATATATACTAACTCCGAGATCACACAGTCACACACACAAAGGTAACACACCCACACATTTCATAGCCCCTTGCACACACACACACATCACAGCCACAACACACACTGACATACACTAAAACCCCTAACCAACACACTTACACAGACATACTTACCTGAACTTACACCTATCCATTCATACACCACAACACCAGAAGCGCTATTTCAAAATCTCCGAACTTCGGGATTTTGAATTTCACGCTTCTGGGGTTTCCCGATTTAAAGCTGTCAGCTATAGAATTTCGAAATACTGAAATTTGGGACTTCAGTATTTCGAGATTCTACAGTAAATGCATATATATATATATATATGTGTGTGTGTGTGTGTGTGTGTGTGTGTGTGTGTGTGTGTGTGTGTGTGTGTGTGTGTGTGTGTGTGTGTGTGTGTGTGCGCGTGTGTGTATGTGTGTGTGTGTATATGTATCTATATATATATATATATATATATATATGTATATGTATATATACATATATATATTTATATATATATATACATATATGTGTGTGTGTGTGTGTGTACATGTATATATATATATATATATATATATATATATATATATATATATATATATATATATATATATATATATATATATATGTACATATATATGCCCATAACATGTAGTGGAGTCATACCACAGCACCAATAGTCACAACCTCTTAGTACAAGGGGATGTAATGTAAGTATTGCAGGTATGAATGTAGAATGTTGCTACAGTAACAAGGGTTGTGTCAACAGACATGTTGTGTGGGAAGTCACTTCTGATCCTGACATGTACACCATCAGTTATTGACAGACATCATAAGATCATCATAGTGAAGTACCACACAAATGACAATAATGATCCAGTGGAATACAGCAGAGATATGACCAATAAAGGTGGACAGTCAGTCCAGAGGTATACACAGAGCTCCTTAGTGCAAGACGTGTGGACCAAGCCTAACAAAGTGGATGTTTAAATGAGGATACTGGACTACATAAGCTCACACAGTTGATGCATTAACATACTCCTGTCTGTCCTAACACATATTAACCAGAGGAGCAGAGGTCCCAACCCCACATTCTTCCCACTAATTAGTGACATACATCTTCACAGCATCCCACTGCTGTTTCAGAAATACACAACACTTATGGTGGCCAGGCAACAGTACCTCTGACAAATATCTGGACATAACATCACTCTAGGTAAATACACTGAGCTGCTAGGCATGTCACAAAGCACTGTGCAAACTACAGGCAGACTGCCCCAACACTGACCTAAGTTTCCTATGGTGGAATACACATGTACTTGCAAATATAGCATGCACTACAGGCATGTAACAGCATGGAGTAACAGACATCAGTGTGAAACTGCTTACCCACAACCAATCTGAGCACAGTCACAGTCACATTATGGTAAGCCTAATTAATAGTACAGTATAGGGACAGTGTGAACAAAACCATCCTCATCTGTGCCACTCACACACTAACCCTACATATACTGGCTCAATACACAGTGTAGTGTAATGCCTGACTGTGGTATGGTACATATGTCAGTCTGGCCCTACAAAAATGTACGTCAGATAGAACAGGACAAAGAACAATGACATCTACCCCAGTCTGTACACAGGTCAAGTAACATAATCACAATACACACTCTGTCAACAATCACCATAAGTACACATACCTCACTACTGTACAGACTACAACAGAATGTCCAGGTTTTGTCCTCAAATATAAGGCCTACAATACATAACATGTCTAGCAGTCTGATATCAGTAAATAATGATGCACTGTACATGTGCACCTCTTACTGCATAACATATGGACAAAGGGTGACAGACTTGGAGGAAGGAGGCACAAACACGGGGCCAATATTGACATATTGCTGTGATAATCTGAGAAAATTTCTGGTGTAACAGGGTTTGTTGTGACATATCTCTTCTGAGGAATAGGAAGTCAGTAACTCACATGGATGTCACCATGTACTGACTGCAATCATCGGAGTGTGCTACTGCATTTCTAAAGATAGGAAATATGTGAGTAACACACCACATGTAAGACTCCAAACTCTGGCTAGTCTGCAGATAGCCCTACAGGTGAGAGTTCCCTCAGCCACATAACACTGTCATGCCAAACTTTGAATCATGTAGAACAGCCATATCCACACAAACCCTGTTAAACCAACATTACTTCAAATGTAGAACAGCAATACTCACATTCTGTCCCCATGTCTGGAGCATCCCCCTCATGTTTGTTGGCCTGTCTCCACAGTGTATGTTGTAAGAGGTATTTCCAACTACCCTCTGTGACACTGTTTGTCAAACACCCACATGAAGTCCTGCTCACAGTGATAGAAAAGGGCCAACGTCCACATGAAGTGATTAGTTATAGGAGTGTGTATCCATGCAATTGGCTATAGAAATGATACCAGTGTACCCACATCCTCTGTTCTTCTCATCTCTCCATGGACATTAGCCTGGTACACACCTAGGAACATTTGCACCTATGTTCCACATTCAATTAGCAAGTGGGGGACTGCAATTTGTGCACAGGCAATCAGCTGATCATGAGCATTACTAAAAAACATCAAGCTGTTGCCTATGCAAAATGGCTGTACTTTTCCACATCCACCAGACAGGGAGGGAGAGAGAGAGACAGAGACAAACTAAGAAAGAAAGGGAGTAAGAGAGTAAGAGCCAAGCGTGTTTGTGTATGATCCGTGGGTGGAGAGTGGTATCTGGGTACTATAACATTTGCCTATATTGTTTACTAATCCATACTGTCACATAGTAATTGCACATGGCTGTACACATTTATGGCTGAGGATTGTCTACAGCAACCTCTACAGTGTTTGAAAACTGTTGGCCTTGTAATGTGGACAATGGGACATATATTTGTTCCCCTGTACTCTTCACTTATCAGACCAATGATTGAGTACAATGCCCCATTCGGGATGTATCTCACCCATCTGCAGCAATTGGAGAGACCCCAAAAGTTCCTCAACAAAAGGATAAAGGGACTCCAAAATCTGTCATATGCTGCCAGATTGAAGAAACTCCAGCTCTATTCAGTTGCATACCGTCTGCTCAGAGGTGACATGTGCCTGACATACAAGGCCATGTCCAACCCGGAATTAATGGACATGCTCCACCTCAAAAAATCCAAATCCACCAAAACCACTAGAGCAAGTGACTTAAACCTTAGCACGGATATAAATAGGACGTGCTGGAGGGATAGATTTATCACTCAGAGACTCCTATGCTGTGGAATAAAATCCCGATCCATGTGAGGCAGAGCACCTCGCTGGCTCTGTTCAAGAGAAATCTTGACCTGTGGATGGGAGATCGTAGGTTTATCCCGGGAATCATCTCTGTGTCACTGCTGGACAGAGGCACAACAAACTAATGGGCACAGTATTTTTTCATATAAGGGGTGGCGTAAGCCACAAAAATTTGGGCTAGGCTTATAAATGCCTTAGGGCAGATAGCCTAGTATAAACCTATGAACCTATGAACCTATGAATATAATGACGTAGCAAAACCCACACTGCAGTGGATCCTGTCATTACACAATCACCCCAACACCCACACAGGATAATGATGACACACACACATACTAGTGCTGAGTTTCAAACCCCTACATGACTAGGTATTGCTATTACAGTGTTATGCAGATATTGCATGTGCCACAGAGCTTACATGTTGGAGAGCTGTCCAATGGTATCTTTGAAGGTGAGTGACATCAGCAACAGTGCTAAAGGAGGGATAGGGCAAGTGTAGTACATGTGAATGTCCACAAAAGCAGGTATCAACAAAGAGACACACACACACACACACACACACACACACACACACACACACACACACACACACACACACACACACACACACACACACACACACACACAAACACACACACGCACACACACACACACACACACACACACACACACACACACACACATTTGCAAGTACTGAGATGCATAGGTTCATTGCTTCACAGGTGTGTAGTAGGTGAATGGGCCTGAAGGCTGTACATGGCTAGGCAAAGGGAATACCTTGGCATCAGGCCACATGACAATAGTCTCCAGTGTGGCTCAGGGTTGTAGTCCCTGGAGTTGTCCCCACGGGTGGGTATTGTGTTCACCATTCACTCATATGGGTTACTATTGTGGGTGGCAGTGATGTGCACTGCTTCCCCTGTATGTGATCTATATTCCATAACATAGACAGTGTCTGGGCTGTGCACATGTCCCACACACATGTTTTTTTGAAATGTGGAAGTGTACTTGAGGTCTCTGGGGCATGTTGTGTGGACAGACTGTTATCTTCTGATGTAGCATTCCTGACCTCATTTGGTGAGACCTGGCTATGGAACTGAGGTTGTGCTTGCACCTACATTGACAGCATGATACAGGTATTCAGTGGAGTTAGTGGCGTCTTTCCATACAGGGCATGTGTATAAGGCATGGTATTCCCTTTGTGCATTACATTTGCAGACTCTACAGTTGTTGCAGGCATCTAGTGGGAAACATAGCACAAGAACCACTGTAAGCATTTATTTGCCTACTGCAGGGATGGAACAGGGTGCCATGTCCTTTTACTTGCTGGATAACACACAGTCAGGAGATGTAACACATCACAGTACTTTCTGATGTCAGTGGCACTATTGTGGTCAACAGGCATGTAGTCCATTGTAATCACACCGTCACTATCTGTGAGGCAATATGCAGGGAACTACCAGTATAGTGGCTGTTGCCTAGCCAAGTGTGTTTGTGTATGAGACATGGGTAGACAGTGTTCTCTTAGTAATAGAAGGGTTGCCTATATTGTTCGCCAATCCATAATGTCACATGTAGGGCTATGGAATGTCTACACCAGCCTCTCTGGTGTTTGACATCTGTTGTTCTTGTAAGGTAGACATTGTGACATATATGAGGTCCTCAACATAATAATTTAGCAAAACCCACCCCACAATGCATCCTGTTATTACACAACCACAACAGCCTCCACACAGGATACTGATGACACACACACACACACACACACAAACACACACACACACACACACACACACACACACACACACACACACACACACACACACACACACTTGCCTGTACTGAGATTTAAACCCCTACTTAGCTATATATTACTACTATAGTGTACCACATTTATCACATGCACCATGGAGGTTATGGGATGGATGTTTTCCAGAGGTACTTCTATAGTAAGGAACATCACCAGCCCTTGTAAATACTGGAATTGGGTAATGTAGTGGGTGAGAGATCCCAAAAACAGCTTTACCCTCAACACACATTTATATTTGCCAGAGGAGAGGTTCAAACCTCTATCTAACTATCTTTATAGACCATTAGGTTATGCATTTATCACATGCACCACTGACATGACATGATTTGTACTTGGTAACAGATACTTCTAAGGTGGATGATATCTGCAGGACTGCTAAAGTCATGCTCTGAGATGTGTACTGGGGCCAAAATCTTTGAGATACACACACAAACACTTGTCACAGATGACATTCAAACCCAGAGCTGTGCAGCTAATGCTACTACATTGCTCCTCATTTTTGGCAAGCGCCATGGAGCTTACATGTTGGAGAGCTGTCCATAGGTATCTTTGAAGGTGACTAACATTAGCAGCAGTGCTAAAGAAGGTGTAAGGGGAGAGTAGTAAGTATGAATGTCCAACATTTCAGGTATTATCAAGGACACACACACACACACACACACACACACACACACACACACACACACACACACACACACACAGTTTTACAGTTGCCATGTTGGGGATTACAACTCCTACCTAACTAGGTATGTTACACTATAGCATTACACAGTTATCACAAGGGCCATGAAGCTTACAGGGCTAGCCCTTGTTCAAAGGGGTATTTCAAGGTGACTGACATCAGCAGGCTTGCTAAAGTTGGGCAATGGGAGGTGTAGTGACTGTGAATGGCCTCAAAATCATTAATCACCATACACACACACACACACACACACACACACACACACACACACACACACACACACACACATGCCATGTTGGAGATTAGAACTCCTACCTAACTAGTATGTTACACTATAGCATTACACAGTTATCACAAGCACCATGGAGCTTATGGGGTGGAGGTTTGGCCAGAGGGTTATTTCAAGGTGACTGACATCAGCATGAGTGCTAACATGGGCAATGGGAAGTGCAGTGTGTGTGAATGGGCCATAAACCATTCCTCTGGAAACACACACAACACTCAGTCACACACAACTTTACATTTGACAGGACTGGGTATACTAATGCTAGATGAATACTGATTTGTACTATCATGTTACACAGTTATCACAAGTATCACAGCACAGACACTATGGGGTTGAGGGCTACCAAAAGCAAATGTCTACAGTGATTGACATTGGCACATCATGTGATATTGGCCAATTGGATGTGTGGTGGGTGGAATAGGTCTCATGATGGAAATCTCTCTGTCACTGTCTGTCTCTCTCTTCCCCACATCTCTGTGTGTGTATGTTTGATGTATTATAGTGTGTTGGCCTTGGATATGTGTGAGTATTCCTATCCAGTGTGTGTGCAAAGCATGAATGGTGTGCAATGTGGGGTGTGTGCACAAACATCTGCGAATGACAGCTATGTATAGTCCATTGTGTTGTCAGACACGGGCTTCATTTCCCTAAGTGTAAGAGCATGCCCAGTATGACCTTCTGTATTGAATGTGTGAATCTATTCCAGGTAGTTTGTACTACAGTCCAGAATTTGGTGTTCTACACCTACAGCTAGCGACCTGTTTCTGCAGGTTATCTGTAGATAGGTTGAGAATATGGAGTCACAACAGGCGAAAAATAGTGGGATACTGTAACTATTGCGTCTGTGCTGCTTGTGTTACATGGTTGGTGTTAGCAGACATATTCAGGCATATGTACTGTTTTACACTGTGATGTATTATGTTATCAACTACTGACAGATACATTTATTTGCTCACAGTTATTTCCTGGGAAATACAAGATGAATAAAGCTGTGTCCAGTATTGCGGTCTGCAGCCTACATATTCTTGCACACTCATGCCATTCTGGAGGCGGTAGCTGCAGACACTTGCTGATGGATCTGTGTAAATGGTTCAGCACCTTGGTACTGTGGTGGCTGAGGATCCCCTGCTTTTACATCTATCGGCGTAACAGAATGGCTATTTCCTGCTGTGCCCATACCTCTCAGCTGTACAAATTCACCCAGGTTACCCAGAGGCAGGGCTCATATATATGGTCAGTTCCCCTTCACATTGTGGTTTATGAGCAGGTTTGTAGCCACCCATTAATGGGTTTGCAGGAAGGGGTGGTATGGGGACACATCAAAGTTTCAGACTTCACACACTCCATGGCGTCCATGCTTCTACACCCCCACTCTGTTATTTTATCCTCTTCCTAACATTATGCGAGTGATATCTGAGAAGTATCCCTATAGTTGTCCCTTCATCCCAGCAGTATTTAGGGGTTGGTCCACAGTTCATGCAGTAGGACATGGTGGGCATGTTAATGGCATTTATCAACATGGCCTTGCATTTGTGTTCTGTGGACTGCGTTATGTTGTTAGTTGAGACCTCATGAGATAACATACATTGGCAGTATGGGTGAGGCACAGTCCTTTGACAGAGGACTATAGGGCATTTGGTAGTGATGCAGGCAATCTGTAGCAGTCCAGTGCATTGTCACTCCTACAGTCCCAGGCTGCAAGCCACTGGATTCCCCTGGGGTGACAGGGTAAGTGTGCGAGGTGTTAATGGCAATAGTTCCTGTCCATATTAATCCATTGTTCTGGATACTGGCAGGGTGCTGCTTACAGCTAGGGAGGGACACACCTGCATAGGACACCTCTTCAGCATACTTCATTCTATGGGTATTCCCATACAGAAGTGGGAGTCATGCTGTACTCATTCCCAACAGCAGGGATATGACCTGTCATAAACCTGTGGATGATGGTGGGGTGAGCTGAGTGCATGTGTGATATGGAGGCTTCTTGCAGCTGACTCACAGATATACCTGGGACATTTCCCTTATGCTGCCTTGTGCGGGGACATAGGCAGTCTCTCATTACTTCATAACTGTGCCTTTTGTGATCTGCCAGTGTTTGGCCAGACTACATCAGTATTCTGTACTACACAGACAATTAATGTGCTGCTAACCTGTAGAGTACAATTCCAAAGGTGTGTGCAGTTGACAGTTAAATGTTATGTACTCTATCTAGGGTACTTTTACCTGTGTACTGTGTGTATGTCTGGGCCTACAGTCATGGCATGTCCATCTTTCAGATAGTGACAGATATTGACATCTGAACAGTGAGTATGGATGACTGCTGAGTTGGGTCTTGCTGGGATCCATTGTGGTTGGCATTGCAGTTGTCAGAACACAGCCCTGTCATCAACAGTACTGGCCATAGGCCACTGAGACACAACCCTCCATGCCTACATGATGACCAGTTCCACACAATATAGAACACACAACAACCTAACACACATACCCCTGTATATGGTACACATGCAACAATCTATCCTGTAAATTGGGCCAGCTAGGGTAATCTGTGCTCCACTGTTATTAAACCCACACGTACATGTTACTGCATTTCTACATAGGATGTGATGTGGGGGGGGGGGGGCACACCTGACAACTGTAAACATTTGCTATGACTGTACTGGTATTTCAGGTACTCTGTTGGCCTCCATTTCATTTGTATTCTGACCTATCATGCAGACTAGATGCATATCAGTAGAGTATAGATCTTAGGTTTTATTGACCTACATTTCAGTTTCAGACTTCTTACCCTTCTGAACTAACATACAACTGCCAGACCTGTTGTAGTCTGTCTGTGTAGGTCTGGAGGGGGGCTGTTCTCCACTGCCATCAATTGGAGGCCTTAGCACAGCCTTTCTTTATGGTCATCTACACCTGTCCTGCTGGCTGAGGCTGCTGTTGGGTATGTGAACCTCACTGACATGCATGTGTGTGTCCTATGGACATACATTTGGGCCACCACATGTACTGCAGTAGGATTTGTCACCTTGTCTAGTACTGCCTACTTTGTTGACACCAGTATTTATTATGGATTTCATGCTGCCCGTATAGGTGTCCACTATCTGCTGCCATCCCATTCAGCCACCCGATTCCCTTGTATGCTCGTATCCATATCATAGATACAAGTAGCAGAACATACTACGCCATTCGGCAATTGATAGGGAGAATGACTTACCTTGTGGCTGTGCCACTACTGAGGATGCTGCTAGAGGGCTGACTATGTAAGATGCACATAGTACACTCCCTATACATGGTAAAGCACAGGTAGTGTCATGTCTGGCATCCCTTTTACAGTATGTGTGGGTCATAGAGAGGTGTCGTTCCCTGGGTCCCTACCATGCCAGTGTATGTGTTATGCATTGCCTCTTTGCCAAATCCTCCTTCTGCCTACATGGGCAGGCTCAGGTTGTTCCTCCTCCAAGTCACTCTGTGCCTGTGCTGGCCTTGGCAATGGTGGGAGGCTGTGTGGCCCTGCCCTGTGCTGTTCCTGCTGCAGCTGTTTCTGCAGGATCATATTGTGTAGCATGGCACATGCAATGAAAATTTGTGTAAATGTAGCTGGACAGTACTGCAAGGCTCCACCAGATATGTCCAGGCACCGGAACTGTGAGTTGAACATCCCAAACACACACTCTATTATTACTCTGGTTTGTGCGTGTGCCTCATTATCTAGTTCTTGTTCAGGTGCGTGTGCATTTCTGATGGGTGTCATCAGCCATGGCACCAGTGTGTAACCAGCAGCCCCCACTAGGTGGCCATATGGGATATCCCCAGTGACAAATCTCTTGTATAGCTGTGTCATATGCCAGATGTGGGAGTCGTGATAACTTCCAGGGCTGCCAGCACACACATTCAAGATAATGCCCTGGGCATTGCACACGACCTGGCAGTTGATGGAGGGGAAGCCCTTGCGGGTTATGTAGACCCTACCCTGCTCAGAGGGTGGTGCTTTGATGTGTATGTGCATGTAGTCTAGAGCACCGCCTACCTCAGGATATTCTGCTATTTGGTGGAAGAGACACATATTGCTGGTCAACGCCTCACAGGTGATAGGGAAATATATATGCTCACGGGCATGTGCTGACGTGGCATCCAGGAACTGGTGGAGTACCCTGGATGCTGATGCCTGTGAGATCCCCATGATATCCCCAGTTGGCCTTTGGAAGGTATCTGTGGCTATTATTCTTAACCCTACACATACCTTGGTATCCACTGGGATGGGTTCCCCTATGTTGGTTCTGTATGTGAGGCGTGGCTTGCACAGCTCAACAATTTGCTGTAGAATGTCCCTGTCCACCCTATAGTGCTCCACTATCTCCAGCTCATGTAGCCCCTGGTAGGTTACCCTGGGTCTGTACACTCTTTTCTCCTTCTCCTCACTGTGGGTTGGTCGTCAGCATTCTCATCCTCATCCTCACCACCCTCAGCCTCTTCCACATATTGATGTATGAGAGCGACAGCAGCCCCTATCATTTTGTTAGTTTTTTCAGGTAAAATTTCCCGGTCTGTGTACACTGGTGGTGCAGAGTTTGTGTGAAAAAAACAGAATGAAAGGTGTTTGCATAGTTTATAGTAGTGTGCTGGGCTGGGCTGCTGCCTGTGTAATTGGCTGATTGTGATACATTTCACCTGCTAGCTATAATAGTTCTCCTTGATTGCCTTCCTATTGCTGTTTTCCCTTCCCATTGCCTTACCATTTAAGCCCCGAGGTGTGGCGTGCATACTCAGTGCTCACATGTGAACAGAGCTGCTATTTCTTGTGTTTTTTGTTTTGTTTTGTTTAAAACCCAGTGCATGGTGCACACACCCGTTTAGGCAATGTAAACACTGCTAGGGAGCCTCAGACACACTACCTTCCTTAGTTGCCCTTAGCTAAGGGCAAACATAGGCCACAGAGCACCAATAAGCTTACAGCATGCATGACACTCCCCCTTATGAGGTCATCTACCTCTTATGCTTATACCATGGTGTTGCTGCATCTACATGGTTAGGTGCAAACTAACACTGAGGGGAAATCTGTGATTCAGTATCAGTCTCCTCATTTGCAAAAAACTGACTGCTAATGCATGGTTACAAGACTGACACTCAGCCTTTCCCCTTAGCAACCACTATTTCATGGTATTGTTGTCTTATGCATGTCATTGACTATTATGGCAGAATGCTGATTTGAGTTTAAAAGCTTATTTCCAACTTTTTTTCCTTATTTTCGGGATGATCCCGTTTGCGCACTGCTGCCTTATGCTTAAACGGCCAAAATCAGCCAAAAAAAAGTTATTTTTTATAATTTTGCAACTATTTCCCATACCAATGGCCATATATTTGGCCATTGGCATGCCTGCTACATTGAATACATGCTTTCTTTCGAGCTGTCATGTCTCCATTTTGCAATTTGCAGAAATGTATTTGGTTAGTAACCAAATACATTTCTGCAGGTTACACTATTCCTGCACAGATGCCTGCCTGCTTCCTGGATTGCTAATTCACCTTATTTGCATGGTCTTCACCAGCAAATGGGGTGATTAGGATACAGGAGCTGTGCCCACGCAGGAATAGTGTAGGAGCCATTATGCACGTCCCAAGAGCTTGTTCCTGGATCGCTCGTTGGCCATATTGCGTGCAGCAGCTCTTGCACTATTCCTGGAAGCCGTGCAGAGCTTGCTGAATCCCGGGGAATGTGCATGTTTTCAGAAAACATTAACTGTTATCCTTAAGGAAAAAGTGCACTAACTATACTTAAAGCAATCTAAAAATATGCTATTCTAGTAAATGCATTAAAGTGTTCAGTTTCCAGAAAAACTGCTGTCTCTTATTTACCTGCAATAATTTCAAACTTTAGTTTTTACTGAACTGCTTGTCCTTGAATCTTTTAATTTTATTTTTCTCACAATAAACAATATCCATACCTCTCGATTTATTGTTTGCATCTTTAGTCATCTTGTTTCCATGGAAACATAAGATCAAAATGAAGATCTGCCATCAGCTTCAGATTTCTCAATGGGCACTGAACATTTATTTGCCTAAAGAAAACTATTTATGAAATTGTGAGCTTTCACTTAAAGCACACTTGCTTTCACAAAACACTTTTAGATTAAGCCAATGGCATTAACCCAGATATTTACCTATGAAAAAATAGGAGAAAACATTTCAGTTATGCATATATTATAATCAGGGCACCTTTACACCCCCCATCTCCCCCACTCCAGCCGCCCAAGATTACAATCTATTGACTTAAACATACTTTTGTCCAGCCTTTCCTCTGTTTTTATACTGTAATGTCGACATTTCTTAAAACTAAAAGGGAGAGTAGGAAAAAACACCTGTTTACTTTAATATGTTTATCATATACAACAATCACTAAAAATACTTTAATATATGACTTCATTTATACCATAAAATGTTTTATACAAATACTGTTAAAAACAAAACATGTTTTACTTAAAGTTACTTTTTGCCTTCTCCTTCTTTTTTTTTCCTTTTAGCGTCTTCCAAATACTAATGACATGAAGTAGGGCATATACCTGTCAGTCCCCCAACACATTTAACAAAGTCAACAAAAATCCAGTCACTTTTTCTTGCAAAGTTTTATTTCACTAATGTGATTGATATGTTATTGTCTCACATTTATTCACTAATTTCGGTGATGCTGGTTTTCTTCTTGTTTATCTCCATCTCACAACCCCAGACTCCAGTTCAAATCCAAGGATCTCCTGCTTCTTCTAGTCAACTCATGTATATTTCTGTCTCTCAAGCATTTTCCTTTGGATCACAGAAAAAGATTTCACTGGCAAAATCTCTCTATGAGCCTTACCATCAGAAGAATGAAAAGCAGAGTCTCCTTTAATTTGATGTCTCACCCCCTTTTTGGACAAACTTTTGTGTTTACCAGTTTGCCTGTTGTACATCTCAAAATTACTTTGATCCTCCAGCAAAAACATATTCCGAAGACAGCTGGATATAGCTGCTTGAATCGCACACTTGCCTCTTGATCCCATAGTGCTGGAATAAATGTGTTTCTCTGCAGCCTGGTGTACAGTGAATAATCATTTTCCACAAACATTCTACTGCCTCCAACTTCTAATTCTTTGCCATTTTGCCACAGTTGTGACAGGATCAATTCTTCCTGCTGGTAGAATTGCATTTTTACTAATACAAGTCATGGCTGCTTTATCATGGCCAGGTTTGGAGCATGGACACAATGTATCATTCAAATTAATAGATCCTATTGTGGAATGCCAGTCCATTTGCTTATTTGTGCCCTGGTAAAATTAAAACAGTCTGCTCCTTCTAATTTCTTTGGTAATGCAGAAAATATCAGATTTTCCCTGTGAGCTTTGTCCTTTTAATTCTACATTTTTTGAAACATCTTTTCTTGTGCAGTCTCATACTCAGCCAGTCTTTTCTTGATTTTGACCTCTGATTTTTGCAGTTCAGTCAGCTCTTCTGAATATCTGTTTAATGTATCTTCCATTTTTTCAAGCCTTTTATTATTTGACGATGTATTCCTTCAGAGTTTTGTTTATTTTAATCAGATCTGAGCACATTTGACTTATTTTTTCTCTAGATTAGTGAAAGCCATGCCTTGCACCAAAGTTGGAGCTTAAACTGCGTTTTGATGAACAATTGCAGGATTATTTCTGGTTAGTGTTTTCTCCTCACATTTTATAGTTGATTTTCTCACTGGCTCCCTAATTTTCTTCTTTGCTGCCATGCAAACAGTTTACTAAAAGTGATAGAGTTTTTGGCCCTTGTTTTTCTGTTTCTATTTTCACACTGGGAGAGCTGAAGTTCAGGTGTTAATCAGTGTGCAGCCATCTTATCTGGCATCTTGATTATATTTGCCATGACTTCATCTGAGCCTGCTACTTTCTCTAACTTCATTTTCTTTAGTGCTTTTCATAACACTCCTGTCTGCCTGTGTTTGAAATTTATGTTTGTGTGCCTATACAAGCTTCCCCTCTCCATGTGTCCTCCAACAACCTTTCCTCACTACCTTCCTCATCCGTATGGTTACGCTAGTCTATATTTCCCTTCTTGTTACTCTTTCCTTCCCCTTTGTATGATGAAGTGGGTGCCATTTCATGCAGCCCTCATTTGCCTGTCTGCCATTGTGCATATGGCACTGATGACCATTGTGCATGTGACTCCACATAGCCTTGAGCATGCCAGAGCACACTTGCCTGCCTTTTTTGTGATGTCGGTCATTTCAGTCACTCCCAAACACTTTATAAGCATGACTCTTCCTCTCTTTCTGCCTCATGCTACTTATCCCAATAATATGTCTTCACTGACTTACTATGTACTTACAGGATCAGAGGAAGTTATTAGACTACTGGCCATGAGGCCTTTCCAAGCCTAGCCAAAGTTTTGGGCCCATGTTTCCAAGGTCAGCACCTACCTCCCTGTCAAGCAGGGACATAGGTCATATCCCAGGGAGTATATTTTCTATTACCCATCCAGTCATCCAGGTTACACTTGAAAAGGGCCAGAGAAGTACTCTGCTTAGAACCACCAGAAACAAAAACAACAAACGACTGACTAAACCAACAAAGGCTGTAAACTGGACCCCAAACACACTCCAATGATGTCCTTGAAAATAAAACTGAAGTGAGAAATAAAATCACTTTATTAGTGAACAATTTAAATCACTGGTTAGCGCTTTCATTTAATAAAGTATTAAACTTCATCAGACACCATGTTCTTTACATCACTTCCTTAAGTACCCAAATAGTTCCTTATCATTGGGTAATATAATTTCAAAAAATCAAAACAAAACCACTATTGCCCACCTAAAACAAATACCATATATAAGAATGAAGAAACAAATATGACAAAAACACAAAAGAAACTATGTGCATTTGCAAATTCAAAACATTACTTAAAACTTTCTATAAACTGTTGTGACATACTTTATCATTTCATTGTGTCTTATATATATGATGTACTTGAAAAGCGATGTACTTAGGAAAAGCGTTTTGTTTTTAAGTCATATTAGAACATACCACAGATTCCAGGATGAGATATGTCTTAAATGGAAAGGGACGTTGATAGTACTGAAAGAATTCCTGGACTATATAAATAATACAACTATGTTCCTTAAATTCACTTGGAATGTTAATCCAAATTTCATGAACTATTTGGATGTTCATTTATCCAAAGATGAAGTTAATAAGAGATATGTTACTACCATTCATAGGAAAGATACGTATTCTGTTTCCTGCATTGCTATAGTTCCCATCCACAGCATCAAAATAGATCTGTGGTGAAGGGACAGCTGGTAAGGGTAACTCGAATGGTCACCAGACAAGATGACTTTATTCAAGAGTGTAATACTTTACGCTCGATGTTCCTTAAAAGAGCATACCCTGTGGAATTAATTGATGATTTAATTCAGGAAGTTACAAGAAAAAGAATGAATGGGCATTTTAAGCCCATCCTGGGTGGGGATGGTTACCACACAGGATCAATGAGAGATGGGTTTGAAACTCCCACGGTGGAATCCAGTATTAACATGGGCACAGATGAGCATCACAAAGAACAGGACTCTGATTTCTCAAAAGCATTAGTTATTTTTTACTGAGGACTTCAGAGTCGTGAGATCGTTTTTTGAGAAGAATTGGTCAATTTTAATAAATGATTCCAATATAAGGAAATACATAGGTATATATAGAAAAGGAATGAATTTTAAGGATTTGTTCAAGGAGAGGCAGTCCATCGATGGTAATGGCATATATGGCATGCTCAAATGCGAAGCATGTGCATGGTGCCACAAAATAGTAGTAGCAGATATATTTGTGGTAAGAAATTTCACATACCAAATAAAAGGGAAATACAACTGCAATTCCAAAGCAGTGATATATCTAGCCAAGTGTGATTCATGCCCAGCGTTTTACATTGGCAAAACTGAGAGAAAGTTTTGCCAAATAATCTATGAACATGAATATGCCACAAGAAGGCATCATTTAAATAATGCTTTAGCCAAACGTGTCAGTGATAACTCAGAACATCAGTTTGTTTTTTAGCAATTGACCAAGTGAACATAAATGACAGAAAACCGTGGGGGCTGTTTTTAGAACTTAGAGAACTTAGGTGCCAAATCCGGTTGCAAGCTGACAGATGACCAGAGATTAACGAGCGTAGCTCTATTACACCAGTTTTAAAATTAAAAGCACTGGAAGGAAAAAAGTTGCAGTGTAGTACTTAAAGTACATCAAATATATAAGACACAATGAAATGATAAAGTATGTTACAACAGTTTATGGAAAGTTTTAAGTAATGTTTTGGACTTGCAAATGCATAGTTTCTTTTGTGTTTTTGTCGTATTTGTTTCTTCATTCTTATATATGGTATTTGTTTTAGGCGGGCAATAGTAGTTTTGTTTAGATTTTTTGAAATTATATTACCCAATAACAAGGAACTATTTGGGTATTTAAAGAAGTGATGTAAAGAACATGGTGTCTGATGAAGTTTAATACTTTAGTAAATGAAAGCGCTAACCAGAGATTTAAATTGTTCACTAATAAAGTGATTTTATTTCTCACTTTGAGTTTTATTTTCAAGGACATCATTGAAGTAGTCTGCTTAATATGGAGATGGAGTCTGTTACACAAATGTGGGATTCTGTGTGACACATATCTGTCCCACCACCAGGTCCTATTAATGTCACAGGCAAGGTTTAGGTCCTGAGTGCATGTGACACGTGTGGTGCTTGATTTACGGATATGCAGCATTTCCAATAGGACGGGCTTTGAGATGGCTTTAAACGCCAGACAGAGGTCCCCTCTGAGCAGTCTATATGAGGCCGAGTGAAGTGAGAGGGATTTAAGCCTATCCTCATAGGATAGGTGTTGGAGACCCTGAATTCTTCTCGTCAGGAACCTCTGTGGTCCCTCAAGCTGCTGCAAGTGCCTAGTGAGGTACATACCAAATGAGACATTATACTTGATTATAGGCCTGATTAAGAAACAGAACAGAGAGGTTATAACTTCTTTTTTTTCTGGATGCTATGCTCTTGTTTATGAGATGTGCCGTGTAGTATGCCCTATGCACTACTGAGACTATGTGTTGATCAAATGCTAGATTGCTGTCTACCAAGGTGCCCAGATCCCTTACTACTGATTGTGTGATAAGGATGTTGTTGTTGATATGGTACTTTGTGGATACATCATTTTTACCAAAGGAGATAACTATACACTTTTTGGCATTGAGTTTGAGACCGTGTTTAATGCACCATTTGTTAGTCTGGGTAAGTCCCTCCTGGAGAATGTTTACATCATTTGGGGAATTGATGACTGCCCCCAGTTTGCAGTCATCTGCAAACTTGATCAGACATAGACCTTTTGTCTTTACCTGCACATCGGAAAAATATATTCCAAAGACTAGAGGTCCTAAGACAGAACCCTGGAGGACCCCACTAGTTACAGGTTTACCATCTGAGGTGGAGTCCCCAATTTTGACTGTATGGGTTCTGTCAGTGAGCTAATTGGCAATCCACCTAGTGATGTAAGCATTGATGCCGGGCTGAGTGAGCTTATCTACTATACCTGAGAGGTACAGTGTCAAAAGCTTTGGCCAAGTTGAGGTAGCAGTGTGTACCTCTTTTCCCTTGTCCAGGGCCTTGGTGACTGTTTCAAAAAAATCCACCAGGTTCAACAGACATGATCTCCCCTTGACAAACCCATAGTGAGTGGGGTCAAGTATTTGGAGGCTACCGATGTTGTGGTTTATGAGATTCATGATTATGCATTCTATGGCCTTGCATATCAGGCTCATAAGGCTGATTAAGGAACAGTACAGAGAGGTTATAACTTCTTTTTTTCTGGAAAAGTAATGTAGTTACCTATGTCAGTGGTGTCACCACCTTTGTGCAATGGAATAACAGTAGCCATCTTCCACTAAATGGGTATGTATCCAGTGTTTAAGCTGTGGTTGAAAAGGGTGCCTAAAGGTATTGCCAGTTCCTGCTTGAAGCTATGTAAGATGCAGCCTGGGATGCTGGCAGGTCCCATGGAGACTGTATTTTTTGCCTTTGAGAGGGCATTTAAGATCTGTTTATTGGAGATAAATGGTGGGGAGCAGATGTTAAGGAGATCCTGATTAACTTTGGGGGGATAGGGGGGTAAAGTTTTCACTGAACCTGTTGGCAAGCAGGTTAGCTACATCATCGGTATTAGTGTGCATAATCCCATTGACCACAAGTTCGGTACAGGGCCTCTGCTTGTTCTTTAGGTTACATACATAGCTAAAGAAAGCCTTATGATTGTCTTTTGTTGAGGAGGCCAGTGTGGACTCAAACTTGGCTTTGGAGGATCTCATAAGGACCCTTAGTTGTTTATTTAGGTTCAGGAGGGTCTGCTTCCAGTTTGGCACTCGCCCCTTCCTGCTCTTAGGCAGTAGCTTCTTTCTTCTATTATAAAGTCTGTTTATGGCAGTAGTCCACCAGACTGATTTGCTTCTCCCTGATAGGAATACTTTGGTTCTCTCTGGTAAAGCCGAGTCTAAGCAGCTATAAAGATTCTTGTAAAAGGCCCTGGTGTAAGTCTGTATAGCTGTCCATTCCCATTGCTCCCTCAGTTGGGGGGGGGCTAAGAAGCTATTTATGCCTGCCAGTAGGTGGCTATAGTTAGTTTTGGAGAAGTTTTTTTGCCTGTTCTCAGCTGAAGGGTGGGAGGTGTGACTGCAAGAGTGAAGGTGACTGCCTGCTGATCGAATCTCACCAGGGAGAGTGACACTGTAGGGGTACTACAGTGGCTGGCCATGTTTGTCAGACCTAGGTCTAATATATTTTCTCCCCTTGTAGGGTTATTTACCAGCTGATCCAGAGCATTAGAGTTGACAAAGTCTAGAAATCTCTGAGCAAATGGGTTCTGGATAG
This sequence comes from Protopterus annectens, assembly GCF_019279795.1. NCBI lineage: Eukaryota > Metazoa > Chordata > Ceratodontiformes > Protopteridae > Protopterus > Protopterus annectens. The sequence continues at coordinate 1,113,654,906 of NC_056737.1, read as the reverse complement.
AGTGATTTCTCCAGTCTATGGGTGGATAATTGAAGTCTCCTAGGATTAGAGTGTGAGGTTGCACTTGTATAGATTCAAGTAGGTCAAGGTAGGTGACTCATGGATGGGAGCCTATAGCAAGCTATGACTTGGATAGGTGTCTTGCCTGCAGTTAGCTGCACCTGGAGTGTCTCCTGTGCATCATACTGCTTGATCAGCCTAGAGGGATATTTATTTTTTATAAATATAGAAACCCCACTGCCTTTAGTTTTGTAACTCTCAGGATGGAGTCTGAATGTGTGGAAGGATGCATAGCCTGGTATGGAGGGCTGCTCTCAGTGTATTTGAACCAGTTATCTGTGATGGCACATATGTCAGCATCTTCCAGAACTACAAATGCTTCCAGACAATGCAGTTTCATAGTAAGGCTCCTAGCATTTAGCAGCATGATCTTTGGTTCAAATTTTGATGTATTTTTTACATTAGGAGTTTTATTCCATTGATTGACCTTGCCTAAAAAAGGCACTATGGGGGAGGCAAGAGCCCTCCAGAAGCCCAGTGGAGACAGATGAAGGCCATCTCTGGCAAAGCATCAGGGCTTGTCAATCATGTCTTCCTAGGCTGACAAGTACTGGATCCCCTATGAATGACACCAGAAGCTAAGCCATTTATTGGAATTGATCATTTTTTGTTTGTATTGCGGCATCATCCTGGGTGATGGTAAAATGCTGCTTAAGGCTAGGGACATAACTGTCTGGGACACTTATTTCATGAGCTCAATCATGTCTCTCTTCATGTAGTCCAGAGAAGTACATCTCAAGTCATTCACACCAACATGGACAGTGACAGCTTTGTAACTGTACTGGTTCTGACAGACTTGAGTGCATGTGTGATATGGTGGATTCTGGCACCCAACAAGCAACTCACAGTGACTTTCTCCTTATCCAGCCTGGTGAGTGGCACATCTGTGTGTCTCACTTTCAAATATGTCGTATTGATGCCTTGCATAAAATACTGAAAGGGTTTCTTACTTTTTAATCTTTCTAATAGGTTTTCTGATGACAAAACTAACAATTTAAAATTAACTCTGAAATGCAGTCTTCGTGGCCATGCGTACTTCCATGATGAGCTGTCTCTTAGGTGTTTACTAGGCTAACAGCCACTTACACCATTTAAGCCTAGCCATATGTCCCAAAATCTCTGGCAAATTCTGGTACCCTTGGTAAGTGTAAGTAGGGGCTTGGGCGATGAACTATTTACAAGTAGGGGCCTGGGAGATGAACCATTTAAAGGTTACCTGTGTCCATTAGAGGCATAGGTCCCAAACCAGGGATGAATTTCGTGTTCCACATTCAGTTTTACAAGATACACTTGAATTGGGTTAAGGAGGAGCTCTGCTTCACATGGATAGGGAGACTGTTCCAGAGAAGGGGTAATCTCTGGGACACATACTTGTCCCTCCCCCATGTCCTATTTATATCACAGCCAATGTTTAAGTCTTTGGAATGGGTAATTCTGGTGCTGTTTGCTTTGAAAATATGCAAGAGGTCCATGACAGTGGGATCTGGTAATGACTTGTAAGGCAAATGTATATCTTCCTTCAACAGCCTGTTGGAAACAGAATACAAGGATAGGGCTTTATACCAGTCTGCATAGGACATTTTGCTTACACTGTGTATTCTTTTTACTGAAGAACTTATGTGGACATTCCAGTTGTTAGATGTGCCTGGTTAGGGGTCCTGATAAATGCTGAATACAGTGGATCAATGACCTCTTTGGACTGAGATGTCATACCTTTGTTTATAAGTTGCACACCATATAATGATTCCTCACCCCTGTAGACACATGATGGATATAGGCTAGATAACTGTCTACGTGCCTCCCTTTTTGGAGAACATTAGTGTCAGTGGGGGATTATATGACTGCTCCTAATTTGCAATTGTCTCCAAATTTGGTCAGACAGAGGCCCTTGATGTAGGCCTTGACTTCAGAGAAGTAGATGCCAAAAAGGATAGGTTTTAGATCTGATCCCAGAGGGCTCTGCTGATGACTGGCCTCTTTGTAGAGCTGGACTCCCCACTTGTAACTTCTTGGGTCCTCTCACCAACCCAGTTGGCTATCACTGGGTGACACAAGGATTTATGCATAAATTCCTTATAATCCAAGTCACCTTCTATATCTCCACTACTGATGCCTTCAGGAACACAGTAGAATACCAAAAAAGGATCTTTTTCACATTTCCACATCTCACAGTATTTCTGCAAAGACCATTTAGCACACTCATATATAGAATAACATACTTATATTTGTAAGTATGATTTCTGAGCTTTCTTGGTGTTTTTCCAAAATAAATAGTCACAGGTAGAACACAAGGCCACATAGATTACAAATTCATGCATGTGAAAAACCTAGACAAAACTGTGAACTGTGTTCCTGTGTTTACACAATAATAATTAAGTATATCACTAACAGACCTATACTAATTACAAAAATGGCACAAGCATGTCCCTGTTCTAGAATTGAGGTTCTTCCTAGCTTCCTTTGTTGTAAATTCAAGATCTGCTTTTATTCTTCTCGGCTTTCATGCAAATGAAACTTGGCAGGCAGTTCCCCATCCTTGATATACACTCCATGATTTGCAGTTAAAATTCTCTAATTATTACAAGTAAAACTCTGTATAGATGCAGTTTCTGTAGGGTACACTAGACCCATAGCTGCACTTCTGTCAGTGCCACTACTCTCTCTTATTTTAATTGCTTCACAACTTCCATCTTTATAAACTTGCATCATCCTCTCTACCACCTCTATAGGGTACCCTCTCCATAACCCCCCCTTTTTAATATCAGATAAATTCTGCCTTAATCTTATCTGTAATAGTTAAATGAAACATCCTATTACATTGTCCCCTGACAACATTTTTCTGTAACCTAGTGGAAGAGCATACTACTATAATGTAAGTAAGAATTACTTGTAAAATTGTTTGCAACTGACAACAGTGAAAGTTTACTGTCCCCAACTCTTTTGCAAATTAAAATTTAAGGAAATGTTATCTTGTCAATCTCACTTTCATGGTTAAATTCTAAGAATGATGTGCTGTTATTTAAGAAATAAAAAAAAATGTTAAACTCCCATTATCAGCTGTCCAGATTAAAAATATTGTCAATAAAATGACAATAAAAATCTGATATGTCAAATTTATTTGCTGTTGTACAAGAAACCTTTTTCCAAAAAAAAAAAAAAAAAAAACATAACCAAGTTAGTATAATTAGGTGCCATTGTGGCCCTCATAATCACTCCCCTGGTTTTTTGGTAAATAATATTCTTAAATAATATAGTGTATTACAAATATGAGACATCAAACACTGAAGTCAATGTCTTCTTGAACATATGTGATACTGGGTGTTCAACAAATGCTTAGGGCCAAAGTGCTTGAAATCTACTGTCTCAAAGCCAGGGACTCAAAGGGTTTGTAGTTCAGGTAGGTTGCTCCATGCAGTCAAACTTGAACATAAGTTCAGGCAAGCAGCCTTGGGGAGGGAGAACTGCTCTTGCTTGAGCCTGAATCTGACTTTGGGTAAGTAGCCATGGAGAGAAAATGGGGGCAGAAGGGGAGGTTTTAAGATTAGGGAGCAGGAGGGAGATTTTAAGGTTATGGATCAAGAAAGGAGTTTTACATTTAGGGATATGAGTAGACTTTTAGGTTTAAGGAGTGGACTGCAGATCTTGGTTTAAGGGTTGTTGGGGTTTTATATTTAGGAAGTGGAAAGATAGCTTTAGGTTTAGGAAGTGATCAGAGAATTTGGGTTTAGGGATGGGGGTTGGAGTTTTAGGTGTAGGGAAGGTGATGGGAGTTTTAGACTTAGGGAGTGGGAAAAGGGATTAAGATTAGAGTTGGGATTCAGGTAGGTTATGGCAGCTAATTAGTTACGGGAGATTGAGTTAGTGGAGAATGAGCACTTGCCTATTTGAGCAAGTGGCAGCGAACATGTCTATCCCCAGCCTATAGCATGCAAGCACTTATAGTAGACTGAGTCTATTCTTATATCATGGAGTAGCATAGTGCATAGAGACGTTATATCTATGATGACAAACAGGTGTGTGACCTGTATGTCCAAGACCTTCATTCTAGCCAAAAGATTAATGGAATCCCTAACATAGCATCAGTAGGTCTTAACAGGGGATTGAAAACAACAAAGTCTTCTCATCTTCTTTTTGCTGATGATTTAAAACTGTATAGCTCATCTGATGAGGAAGTGAAAGCACAGCTGCAGGTTGTCAAAACTTTTTCAAATCATACTAGAATGTCAGTTGGTCTTGATAAATGTGCAAAAGCAACCTTTAAAGCAGGGACACATCAGTTTAGGACAAGACCATGATATAAAAGAACATGAGCAAGAGAGATTGTATAAATACTTGAGAATTGATGAAGGATCAGCAATAAAACATGAAGAAATGCTAATAAAACTCAGTAAGGAATACTTTAGAAGACTTAAATTAATCCTGAGAACAGCACTGACATCTAGAAACAAGATCCAAGCTATAAATCAATTTGCTGTTCCTGTCCTAACGTACAGTTTTGGAGTGATTGACTGACTCCCAAAAGTGTTGAATAGATTAGATATTAAACCAAGAAGGATGCTTCATGCTCACCAAATGATTTATAAAAATCAGTCTATACCAAGATTATATATTCCCTGTTCTGAAGGAGGGATAGGCCTCCTTGAATTTGATTACATGTATAGATCTGCAATTGTGGGACTCCGCACATATCTACTCAGCTCACAAGATCCAAATGCAGTGAAAGTTTTGAAACATGAGGAGAATAAATCTAAGATGACTTCTCTGCTGAATTTAGCAGAAGAATCAATGTCAAGCAGAAATGCAAATCAAACCAGAAGTAGATAAAAACAGGCAGCAACTGAATGTGCCAAAACAAAAGAGAGAATATAAGGTGAAGGACCAGATGAGAAGGCAAGAAATGTGGATAAATCATAAATATAGTTGCAAGTATAGAAAACTTCTGGAAGAGTCTGATATGCAAAGCTTTGGAATGCATCATCATGGACCTAATAAACAAGATTATAGGGAATCTCCAAACTCTGGATCCCACATGGTTTGGTTTTGTGAAGTGTAAATCATGCCTGCTCAACCTGGTTGACTTCTTTGAGTCTGTCAGCAGAGCTGTGGAGGAAGGCAAGATGATTCATATAGCCTACCTTGATCTGGCCAAGGCCTTTGATACCATTCCCTACTCAGGAATCATAGAAAAACTCACTATGTTAGGCATTAACCCCTATATCACTAGGTAGGTTGCAAACTGGCTCACAGATAGAACCCACTCTGTGAAAGTAACTGACTCTAAGTCAGACTGCCAACCATTTACGAGTGGAGTCCCACAGGGTTCGGTCCTGGGTTCTCTCCTGTTTGGTATCTACTTCTCTGAAGTCCTGGCCAACACAAAGGGACTCTGGCTGACAAAGTTCACAGACGATTGCAAGTTGGGTGCAATAAAGTGATGTTGACATCCTACAGAAAGGCCTCACTGAAACCAATGACTGGTGTTAGAACCATGGCCTTAAGCTCAATGCCAAAAAAATGTGTTGCCATCCCATTTGGGAAAAACCCACTTTCCATGAATTACCACATCGATGGTAGTCCACTGAACACAGAAGGTGTTATAAGAGATCTGGGAACACAGGTTGACAGCAACCTCTCTTTTGACCACCACATTGCCACTGTAGTCAGAAAGTTCTTCTATGTGGCACATCTCATTACTAAAGTGTTTGCATCCAAGAAGAAAGAGGTCATTGTCTCCCTCTACTCTTCCCTCATTAGGCCAATAATCAGGCACAATGCCCCATTTGGCATGTACCTCACTAGACACCTGCAAAAACTGGAGAGACCGCAAAAGTACCTCACAAAGAGAATCCTAGGCCTTAAACACTTGTTGTATATGGACAAACTTAAAAAAACTCCAACTATTCTCTGTCTCATATCGCCTACTTAGAGGCGATCTCTGCTTGACTTACAAAGCCATGTCTAACCCAGCTCTTTTAGAAGTGCTACATCTAAAGAAATCCCAATCCTTCTGCACTACATGCTCGAGACCTCAACCTCATTACCACAATCACAGAACAAGCTGGAGGGACAGGTTCATAACCTAAAGACTGCCCATGCTATGGAATAGACTTCCCATACATGTCAAGTGGAATGCCTCACTGTCCCTATTCAAGAGAAATCTTGATGAGTGGATGGGAAATAGAAAATTCACCCTGGGGATCACTCCAGTGGCTCTACTTGACAGAGGCACTGGGAACTAAGGTCGGGTGGCACGATGCCAGGGTAATCCTATGGGCTAGGCTTGTAAAGGCTCAAGGGCCATTAGCCTAGTACACACCTATGAACCTAAGAGCCTCATGTTGATTAAGAATGAATGCAGGAATGGTTACAGAGAGACAAATTCAAACCAAGAAATGAAAGGATAATATTGGCAGCCCAAGATAGTGAGCTAAGTACATGCTGTTTTACAAAGTCCATTGAACACATGGGAGAAACAGACAAATGTAGGTTTTGTAAAACTGAATTGGAAACATTCACACACCTTGTTGCTTGTTGTGATATACTAATGGCAGAAGGACTGTATACTGAAAGGTACAATAATGTGGCAAGATTGTTGCACTGGGGATTGTGCAAACATTATGGTATCGAAGTGGCTGAAAAACATTGGAAACATGAGCCACAAAGCATCACAGAAAATGGTGAAGTTTATTTATTTATTTATTTATTATTTATTTAACATTTGTTTACCAGGAAAGTCCAACATAGGGCTGATCCTTTCTAATGCCTAGTCAAACACTCTGCTTGTCGTGTGCTGACGAGGTCATAACAAGGCTGAAATATGCATATCCGCAGCTAATGGGGTTTGGCTTTATTGGCCTGAAATTGTCCAGTAAAACAACAAAACATGTCATGGGCATTCAGAATCGCCAATTAGCTGAAATACCTGATGTTTATAAGGATCATTTCAATATATCCCATGTGCCTCTGACAAGAAGTTTGGGAGGTCAGTCAGTGGAAGTTCTAGCTTTGCTGGAGTTTTCATTTTGTTTTTACTGATTGTTTTTTCAGTGGCCTTCTCACTCACTGTTTGAGAAATTAAAAAGGGATTGATCTCATTCTTCTGTACCTTTGGGCTGACAAAAATCACCCCAATATTAGGTTTACTGGCAGTGAAAGATTTATGTTGGTCTGCTACAAATTGATATTTGTCTGTCAGTTGTATTAATATCTTCTTTAGATGCTGCAGCAAAATAATCCCCATCTGATAGAAGTTCAGACAGTTTATTCTCAGATTGTGCAGAGTCCATGATACAGTTCCACCTTTGTTGTTGGCTTTCATGAAACACAGACTATACTCCTTTGGTAAAGTATTTAAAAAACATCCTTTGTTTATTATTTAAACTGAAATATTTTGTGGGGTATTTCTTTCAAAACACTCCTAATGGCTGCATCGCACATTTTTCAAATACAGTAATAAATAGATGGAATGAAGGAATATAATTAGTACCATATTGCTTTGGTTTCATTTAAGAGCTCTCTTGACTATTTTTGATGAGCTTCCTGAATTTAACGTTATAAGGTTTATGCCGTTTATACCAGTCTGCTGTTTAGAGGACACTGAAGCATTTTTGCCATTTGTGGCTCATTATTAGTATTTGGGAGCCCCGAGCAGACAAAGGTGTTTTTTTTTCTTTTGTCCTCAAATGAGACTTTGCTGTTGGACAGGTAATGTGGCATTAAGGTACTAGTTTTTCATGTGGTCACACTAATGACTCTGCCTTGGTTGTTCTGTCCACCTTGAATGTTTAACACGGACAGCATGATTTGGGGTTCTAAGTGAGGACATTATTAGAGGAGAGTTCCTTTGCTTGGACCTTTGTGGAATTATGACCATTGCCTCTGCTCTCACAGTGCTGGATTTCCTTTACTTTGAATATTTTCAGGTGACTACCCTTTTTCCCTTACAATGTATGTTTTTTGATGTACACAAGAATGAATACTCATTAATCTATCCTGTCACGTGTTTGAGGAGAGCACAGCATGTTCAGCAGTGGCTGTTTCTACACGTGTGAACTTCTGAATTCTTGTACACAAAACATTTTGAGCTATTGCATCTTCACCTGAGATGTTTATATTTTTTTTTATTATTCAGTATTTTTTATTGTATCATTAGTCTAGCTGTTTTAGTTTTTAATTCATTAGGAATTTGTCCAGTGTACATTCAATTTAACTACCTGTTTCACTATTGTATTATACTTGTATTGCATTGCTCATGCTCTTGCTAAAGTAATTAAGTAGTTTAACACTGTAGTAAAGTTGAATGAGAACATTGCCCATTGACCTTAGTCCTGTAATTAATGTAATTTCATATAGTGTTAATTCTACTTTTGCTAGCAGTTGCTTTGTTGTGGCACAAATACTGTGCTTTTCCCACACTTTGTAAAACTTTTGCAACTTTGCTAATTACAGAACTCATATCTGAGTAGATTTTATCTATTGATTTTTGTACATCATCATCAGTCCTGTTTTTCCCATTTCTGTATATGGGAGGGGTTGGGTGTTGCATAATGTGTTGCCATCTCTCTTGAGTCAATGCCACTCTTTTACTATCTTTGACAGTCATGTCTGATTGTTGCAGATCTCCTCTCATGTAAATGATAAATAGCAGCGATGTGGATAAAGGCAGGTCCATCACAAACTGAAGTACACAAAAATAAATAACACAACCAACCAACACAGCTAAAAGCAGAGCAAAATGTAATGTGAAATAGGTAAGCACTTTCATGCCCAAAAATGGTGCTTCATCAGACCACAATCCATCCATTTCTTTGCTGAACACCCTCAGTTCCTCTTGCATTCTTCTTTCTGTGTATTCCAAGTATTCTTCACCAGAGTGTCTTTTCATTTCTTACAAGCCACCACAGTCTGTTTCTTTGACCTTCTCTAAAGCTGATGTCCTCATTTCTTCATCTATCCCACACCGTGCATCCTACCACTCATCTCAGGCAGTTCATCTCATTCACCTATAGCTTACTCAACTGCTCTCTATTCACTGCTCAGGTTTCTGTAGCAGACTGTAGTAGTGTTCACACCACTGTTTTGTACACCTTTCTTTTCAGCTTGTTTGGTATTCTTCTATCATACACGACACCTGACACTCTGTGCCAGTTTGCCCCAGTCCCTCTGATTCTAGCTTTGACCTCCTCCTTCAGACTTTCCTTCTCATCAACCACCTCTCCCAGGTACTGGAAGCAGCTAACCTATTCCACTATTTTACCTTCTGTCTCAGTTCTCAGCTTCTTCTGATTTCCCCATTTGCTGCCATCACAGCTGTGTTATCTATTTACAGTTTCATCCAGTGTACCTTCAGTTTCCCATTCCATTCCCTTATTATATGTTGAGGTTCTTACTCAGAGCCTGCATGAAATGCCAGATTGTCTGCATTAAACAGGTTTGTTGATCTGTCCCTGCTGGCCTTTTCGCTAATGTAGTCCATCACCAGTATGAACAGCAGTGGGCTCCAAGCTGAACCTTGGTGCAAACCCACTCCCACTGTGAGCCCCTCTGTGTTACCAGATCCTATTTTTTCTTTTTAATATAGGAATATTGGAGGTTGGTTTTAACTCCAATGTATTTTTGAATAATGCTGCTTGAAACAAGTGGATCTTTGGTACACATATGAATCATTGCAGCTTGGATTTTTAGTTAGGCTGGATTTTGTTTATATATTTCATTTTTCTGTGGCTAGGATTGTGAATCTGCCAATGACTGTTAATTTTAGCCATGTATATTTATTTGGTAAACCATAATTTGTTTATATATCCTGATATCGTCTACTCAGTGGCATACCCCCTGCTCAGAGGCGATCTGTGCCTGACGTATAAAGCCATGTCCAACCCAGAATTAAGGGACATGCTGCACCTCAAAACATCCAAATCCTATCGAGCTATGCGCTCGAGAGACTTGAACCTCAGCACTGAAATAAATAGGACATGCTGGAGGGACAGATTCATAACTCAGAGGCTCCCTTCACTCTGGAATAAAATCCCAGTCCAGGTTAGGCAGAGTCCCTCATTGACTCTCTTCAAGAGGAATCTTGATGAGTGGATGGGAGATCGTAGGTTTACCCCTGGTATCACTTCTGTGTCACTGTTAGACAGAGGCACAGTATACTAACCTTGAAAAAGGGCATAGCAAAATTAATTTAAAATGGGTGGTGAAAGCCAAACATACTCTGGCTAGGCTTATAAATGCCCTAGGGCAGATAGCCCAGTATGAACCTATGAACCTATGATATTATACGTGGAGATGATGCAGAATGTTTCAGATTTTGCAGGTCTTTTCCGTCAGTTAATAGGTAGTGCACTGTTTTGGCCTTGTGAATTTTCCTTAATTTTACCCATGATTTTTGAACAGTATTTCACTGCTAGCAGATAACATTTGGGAATTTTTTTCAATTTTTCCAATGTGGCGCAACAGCGGAGTTGGTCTATATAAACCCCACATGAGAGATACAGGAGGTTTTCTCACTGCACAAAATGATTTTTTGTGCTTTTTAGTATTTTCAGTTCACTGGTTTGATATTCATTTTTTTTGGAAACTGATGAGTCAATCAAATATGCTTCAATCACTCATAGATAAGCCATTGTTTGCAGGTCTGAATGGAATGTGTGTAATGATACTTAATTTTTTGTCAAGAATTAAGTCATTTAGTAACTGGTTTGTTTCTGTTCTTAATGTGTGTGCTACTGTCTCGTATTGTCGTGCTGTAGCTCTTTTACTCAGAATATTTGTAGGTGTTATGTTACTATTTCAATTGTATGTTTTTTTAAGTATATTGTTTGACAATTATACTGCAGTCAATCATTAAGTAAAGGCGTCAGCCATTTTTATATTTTTTATTACATTTTATACTTGTGCATGTTTTCTTCTTTACTGTAATATTCAGTATTAAAAGCTGCAGTTTTCTTTCTCATTGAAATGTTTTTTTTTTCTTTGTAGATTACTTTTGCTTCCTGGATTGCTATTTCACATTTTGCAATGAGTTTGCTAAATCAGCTGTGTCTGGCAATCCAAACCTTTTGATGTGGATTCCCTTTTTTGCCTTTAATTCTGTTGTTGCTCATTAAATAGTTTTGCTGACTTGTTAATCAACAGTAAGAAATAAAATTATATTGTCTATGTCTATGAATTCTTTGTGATAGATGGGAAAGAAGTGAAGGCAGTAACAGATTTTATTTCCCTGAGCTCACAGTTCTCTGCAGATGGTGATTGCAGTCATGAAATTAAAAGATGATTGCTTCTTGAAAGAATATTAGGAAGGAAAGCAACATCAAATATGAATAAAATTTTAAAGACTTAAGCCATCACATTGTCATCAACTGCCCACATAGTTAAAGCTGTGGTTTTGTGAGTAATAACACATGGCTCTGAGAGCTTATAAGTAAGGTTGAGAAATGGAAAATCTATGCTTTTGAACTGTCATATTGAAGAAAATGTAAGAATTCCATGGAATGCAAGACAATTAAATCAGTCAATACCTAAGGAAATAAATCCATATAGTTCACTGTAAATTCTAATAGTAAAACAAAAACTGCATGAGCAATAGCCTACCTGAGCTACAAGACATTCCGTTCTCTGGCATCTAGACAGTAGTCTGAGCACTGAGGACTCGAGCGTTTGTCGTAGGACTTATGATGCATCTATTCATTTTCAGAACTGCAGCTTTGGTTCGTCAATTCAGTTAATATAAAAGCTAAGACATTTTATTTTGTTCTGTGTCAGTTATGTTAGCTATATAATAAAATGCAAGTAGTTCAGTGTATTATACATGCAACTCTTATAATTTCAGGAGCCTGTAAGAAGTATAGCTGAAAAATGCAGATTAATGCCATGATAAGCTATCAGTGACATGTGTATTTATCTCTTGTAACTGTAGCTTCTGCACCCTTTCTGTTTCTTAAGGACATATAAAACATTGGCTCTAGGTGATTATCACTGTTGCAGTGACACCCTAACCCAATGTGCAAAAAATGGACACAACAGAAGGAGGTACATAAGTCTGCACAATTAGTCTAACAGCATAGGGCCTTCTGGCTAGGAGCTGTTACCTGTGACACAGGGTGATTCCCTCTGCCTTCATTTGCCTAGTATATGATTCTGAACAATCACTTAACCAGACAATGCTATGAGGCAATTGGGGAATTGGGCTAGGGTACTCAATAGTCTTCTGCACTGTATGCCCCTAGTAACTACCTAGGAACCTAAAGAACTACTACTACGCAGGAAAAGACTACAGGTTACCAATGTGATAAGAGAGAGCCTCATACATGTGTGCAAACAGGACTGCTTTAACAGACTTCAGCACAGTTACTGCTGCTAAAACTACACGCTGCACAAAGAGAGCAGTTAACTGTTTATAATAAAATTAAAATTGTAATATTTCATGCTGTTTTTCACAGCTGCTGCTGTTAAGTTAAGAAAAAATCCTTCAAGGTTGATTTTAAAAAGGAAAACAGAAATATTCTGCCTGCAGTTGGTGGAATCTCTAGATAAAGGAAACTCCAGCTGGTACACCTCCAATGAATCATTTCTCTTATCAAAATCCCTATTAAGAAAGTGTACACATTCACTTCTAAAAGTTGGTTTCCTATTGATATTTTCAGGAACAAAGACACCTACTGCTCCAACCTGGAAACATTACAGAACAAGACAGGAAGTCATGGACCCTAACATCTGAAGACTATTTTGAACCTGAAGTTTAAAACACAAGAGAAAAAAGATTTCTGATGTGAACTGTTCTAATATAAAACTCAGGCTTGCAATTTCCAGTTTTGTGAGCGTTGAATATTTTTTACTGAATAGCATAATATTTATTTTCTAAAGAGTTGCACTAGTAGAGTTTTTGAACAATAAATATCCAAATAATTGATAATAGTGTAATCAAGTCTATTTTTTGCGTGAAAGACAACATAGTGTAAATTTGCTCACTCATTTTCTTTTATAGAAGCCACAGCCAAATCTTAGTTACCTTATGGAAGGACACCACTATGTCCAGCAGTGGTGGATCCAGAACTGATATGGATCAGGGAGCTACAGCTGGTTAAAGATGAAATCTGCTCAATTGTCACTTCTATGTATCCAAAGACAAGCAAGAAGCCAAAATAGAAATATACAATAAAAAATCATGTTTAAACCAATATGTCTAAAACTCATTGCTGAATATAAACCATATTTAAATAAAAATAGGCTAAAGCAAAGGCATGAGCAGATGACATTTTTATACTTGTGTCTGTGAAGGCTAGATTATATACAGGGGCTATGGCACTTGGCTCTCCTCCACTGCTCACCAGCAAATTTGGTATTAAATCTAAAATAAAACCTGAAGTAGACAATCAGACCAAATGATGTTATTTTTTATAAAGAAAACAAAAGTGCTTACCCAGTTGTTGCAATAAAACCATTTGGAACATGTTTCTGTTTTGAGTCTCTAGTATTAACACCTTCTCATGTCGATTAAATCTAAAATCACTAAGTCTGATATCCAGCGGGTGTATGGTATCTCACATTATAACACATTGGTGCTAAACAGGTTAAAATATAAACAAGACAGACAAATATTAATCACCCAGTAATTCACTAAGCACAGCCTGACCTCAAAAACAAATAGGATATATATGCACTGCTGCCCTGGGTATAAGCCGTCACCATCTAAACCCAAGAAGAGGCATCATACTGAATACAGAGATAGAGAAAATGTGTGTCAAGGTCGACACACAAAGAGAATCGATTCACTAGTGTGCCATACCTTCAGATTTTGAGAATAAAACCTTAAATGACAACACAGTACAGTTTTCAAAAGTAATTTTAATTTTTTTTCTGCAGAATCTGCTTGTCCATCAACAACCAATCTACAGCTCTATATTGAGGAGCTGTATAAATCATTCAAGATATCCATTATGCAACTTCCTTACTGGTTCATTACATCAACCAATCAACCAACCAGACACACCTCTTCAGGCTAAGAGTTACAGTGTTGCTTAGCTACTGCATCATTCTCAGATGTGGACACTTCCAGGAGGCTAGATTGAGAATTCCTCATAAAATATGCAGGTTTGAGAATGTAGTGATAGGCTACGCTTTCACCTAATTGATGTCTGTCAGTAAGGGCGGTGGATTAAAGCTCCAACAAGTTAATGAACTGCTTCCTCTAGCCCACAGCACAGGGTCTGATTCCCAGAAACACTGATAGAATTAGTGCAGGCTATGTACAAAGACTCACTGAAGAGTACGAACAGTGCTCAGGCTCCCTTTGGGAGTGGCTGTGCAGCTGTATTTGACTATGAGCCCACTGCTGTTCATAATAGTGATGGATTACATTAGTAAACAGGTCTGAGGGAACCAATCAACAAATCTGCTGTAAGAAGATGATTTTTAGTACAAGCAATCTCTGAGCAGGAACTTCCACAACTGACAGGAGACTAGAATGCAACGCTGAAAGCACATAGCATGAAACTGAGGTCAGGTAACTGCTAATAGGCAAAAATGTATACACTGCACTGGGAAATTACTATCATATCCCACACTGTATTAAAATAATATTTCTGCTGTCCTAAGAAAATATTACCTGAAAACCCCATATCACATGCACGCTTTCATTTTCTAGCATGCTGACTTACTTTATCTGCTCCCACAGCAGGTACATGTGCTGTAGATGGCGTATAATACTAAAGCTAACAAGCGCTCATTTAGTCAGTGCATTGCTTTTGTTACAAAATTCAGTTTTTTACCAACAACTTGAGGCAACTCAGGACTAGTTTATTCACTTTCTCAAAGTGTCACTTAGTCAACAACAGTCTTCTGTAACAATACATCCTTTTCCATGCCTGGTAAAATCTCACTTGTGACAGACATTTAGATACCTAATTGACATTCTAATTTCAGACTTTGTACTCTTCAGGAAATGCATGTTAATGCAAAAAAAGTTTATAAAAAAGTAGACTATCTTTTACTGAAGAACTTCTATCGCCTACACAGCATGGCTTCCATTCTTCCCATAGTACTAGCACCCATCCTTCCTGTAGTACTACCACCCATCCTTCCCATAGTACTAGCACCCATCCTTCCCATAGTACTAGCACCCATCCTTACCATAGTACTAGCACCCGTCCTTCCCATAGTACTAGCACCCATCCTTCCTGTAGTACTACCACCCATCCTTCCCATAGTACTAGCACCTATCCTTCCCATAGTAATAGCACCCATCCTTCCTATAGTACTAGCACCCATCCTTCCTGTAGTACTACCACCCATCCTTCCCATAGTAATAGCACCCATCCTTCCCATAGTACTAGCACCCATCCTTCCCATAGTACTAGCACCCATCCCTCCTATAGTACTAGCACCCGTCCTTCCCATAGTACTAGCACCCATCCTTCCCATAGTACTAGCACCCATCCTTCCCATAGTACTAGCACCCATCCTTCCCATAGTAATAGCACCCATCCTTCCTATAGTACTAGCACCCATCCTTACCATAGTACTAGCACCCGTCCTTCCCATAGTACTAGTGCCCATCCTTCCTGTAGTACTACCACCCATCCTTCCCATAGTACTAGCACCCATCCTTCCCATAGTAATAGCACCCATCCTTCCTATAGTACTAGCACCCATCCTTACCATAGTACTAGCACCCGTCCTTCCCATAGTACTAGTGCCCATCCTTCCTGTAGTACTAGCACTGCTCTTCGAACCTATACAAATGCTATCAATAAACCTAGAGATAATGGCAAACGAACCCTCCTAACCTATACAGATACTGTCAGTAAAGCTAGAAAATTATTTTATTTACTTGTTTTAGTTAACATTTGTTTACCAGGAAAGTCTGACTGGGACAGAACCCATTTTCAGCGGAGGCCCAGGGAGAAACACTCCAGACACATGTCTTTGGAATGTGGGAGGAAACTGGAGCACCTGGAGGAAACTAACATGAACACAGGGAGGAAATGTAGACTCCACACAAAAGACACCCCAGCTGAGAATCACACCGGAGAATCTCTTGCTGTGAGGTGACAATGCTAACTGTTGCATCACTGAGTCACCCAGATAATAGCGAACTAGTCTCCTCCTTATTTCCAGACTTCTCTAAAGCCTTAAACACAGTTTGTCACAGCAAACTTCTACTTCAAATGTCTTCAACAGGTCTCTCTCAGCCCACTCTTCTGTGGTTCAAAAGCTACCTGCTCAATAGGTATCAGTCAGTAAAATGCACTTCACACTCTCTCCTTATCTCTTAGTCACCACTGGTGTACCACAAGGCTCTATCCTTGGTCCCCTTATCTTTAACATTTTCTCCAACACCCTCTATACTTCCCCATAACAGGGCTCCCTAATGCAATACACAGATGATTCCACTCTCATCTGCACATCTGACAACATGGCACACCTCCAAAAAATTGCTCAGAAAGCTTTAACAGCCACTGAAACATGGCTTCGTAACTCACAACTCCTGCTCAACCCAAAAAGACCAAACTACTACTTCTTGTTTTCCTCAAATCCCTCGCTCATGAAAAAATACAATTTAAAGTCCTGTCTCTTGATAATACAACCATTGAAGTCACTTCTCATAGCAAGCTATTAGGGATGAAAGTGGATGATAATCTTACATTCGATCTGCATATACAAAATTCTATAAGAAAAACTCATCAACAATGAGAGATGCTTCACAGAGCCAAAAAAGTTCTCGCCTACACAACTAAAGCTACACTTTCCACTACTTATCTCCTCCTCACACTTCTTTATGGTGTTCCCATGCTTACTAACCTCCAGGCTTCACAAATATTGAAACTTGAACAATGCTGTAACACACATATCCCTTTCAGAACCCACCACTATATAGCACTGAAAAACCTAAATTGGTTAGAACTGCCACATCAACTAAGGTAGACACAACATCTTACCACTTATAAAATTATCCAGCATCCATCTTCTTATCCAGCACTAAAAAACTTTCTGCACGACTATGCTCATAGTTGGCCAATGCAATCCAGTGACCAAAACCTCCTGTCTGTCTACAAACCTGACAAATCTGTTGGCATTGTCTCTACTCATGCAAGGTTTCTAAGGCCTGGAACTCCTTACCTGTATCTATCAGGTGTATACCCTCCCTCTCATCTTTCAAAACCACTCTAAAAGACTTCCTAGCTAAAATCTGGCTCTGTTCTTGCTCAAAACCAGGATAAACTATATCCCTAAATGTGAACAAGTACCTTTTCATTCCTTATACCTCCTTACCCTCCCTTCTTCACTTACTTCCTTACTGTAATCTAATTCTTTTCCCTGACCTTCTCTCTAAATATACCATAAGCCTGTTTCTTCCTCACTTCATATTGCAATCCCTATTTGTATTAGACTAACTTATCTTTAATCTCTCTACAACATGTCTAAAATTTCTCTAAATATTAAATAATTGTCATATACCTTGTATTAATTCTTAACCAATGTTTTTATATTATGTCTAATTCGTTATAATTATTTGAACTGCAGATGTTTTTGTTTTATTTTTGAAGATTGTAAAATGATTTTTCTTAAAATGTTTTGTAATAATTTGGAGCTTTTCTCCTCGAAGCTCTGCTGAAAATGGGCTTCTACCCAAACAGACTTCCCGTGTAATCAAATGCCAATAAATAAATAAATAAAGTGTTCAAATGCTTTCTGCCAAACCAAATTTCACAGACAGTGAGCATAGCTTTTCACTTTTAGCCCCCAAACTTTGGGAGTTACTGCCATCTCCCTGAAAAGTAATGAAATGTACTTTATTTTGCAAAGCAACTGAAAAATCATCTGTTAAAAACCACTAAATGCAAGTTCTTCCAGGATAATATACCCTTATATCTACTTTTTCAAACATCAGAAATCACACATAATGGTATAAACAGTGAAATCTCCATTCACTCCTACCATCCCCCAAAACGATTTTAATGACGAGAATTTTTGCTTCTACTTTTCTTTTCTTGTATACACTCTACAGCTTTTGTCAATTTTCTCATGTCCAAATTCTCTTAATGTTGGACACTATACATTATATAAAGATGTATACATGTATCTATTTTATGTATATATTATTCCCAGAGAACAGTAATATATTGCAATTACATATATCCATGTATATAATTCAAAATATTTAAAATATGTGTGGGGCTACAACCCCCACACCCCCCAATTTGGGGGGTGGTGCCCCTCACAGCCCCCTTACTATATATATATACTAACTCCAGGGTCGCACTACAGTGGGGAAAAGGCCATATATAACTTTCAGTGAAATGTGTTTCGGTGACTTGTGTTTTCGGTGAATTGTGCTTTCGGTGAAAAGTGCATGGTGAAATGTGTTTCAGTGAAATGTGCTTTCAGTGAATAGTAGCAGATCCATATATATATATATATATATATATATATATATATATATATATACACACACACACACACACACACACACACACTATACAGATATATAGATATAGATATAGATATATGCATTATATTTACACTATACAGATATATAGATATAGAGATTACATACTATTAAATACTATATTATATACTATATTATAAACATTTTACATTATTTTTTACTGTTTTGATATTTCAAATATTTTGCATTTTATTATTGTCATACTGTGCGACCTCTGTTGCGTTGTTATACAATTATATATTTTTTGAGTTTATACCCCAGTCTAAGTCTGAAAAAAGCCAAAATCGGTCAGCATTCTACTGCAGTTAACATAAAAAGCAAAGAAAGGTTATCATGGTGAGGGTAAATATGGGTTTAAGATATACTGGTGTACTTAGTTACGTTTCTGGCATGTGGTTTCCGAATGATTTATGTTATGAGCCATTGTATGGTCATTCTTAATTAGTACTATACATTTCACACTTGGCTATTTATTTACAGTAGAATATGGGGCCTCAATGTGACAGCAATAGTTTATCAGATAACATAAAAGTGTGAATGTACTCTTTCAATATTCACACCATTGTTGTCACAAATAGCATTCTACACAACTATGCTCCCAGTCAGTCATTACAATCCAGTGACCAAAAACCTCTGTCTGTCCACAAACCTATGAAATCTTTTGGGCATGGTTTGTACTCATACTATGTTGCTAAGGCCTGGAACTCCTTATCTGTATCCATCAGGTCAATACCCTCCCTCCCATCCTTCAAAACCAGTCTGGAAGACTTTCTAGTCAAAAGCTGACTCTGTTTTTGCTCGAATGCAGGATAAACTATGTCCACAAATGTGAACAAATACCCATTCATACCTTATGTCTACTTACTCTCCCTTCTTCAATCGCTTCCGTACTTCTACCAATTTCTCTGCCATGACTTTCTCTCTAAATATACCATAAGCCTGCTTTTCTCTCACTTTGTATTTCAGTTCTTGTTTGTATTATACTAACTTACCTTTAATTTCTCAATGTTTTCACATCGAGTCTGATTTGGTATTATTATTTAAACTGTAAATGTTTTTTTTTTGTATTATTTTTCAGGATTGTATAATTAATGTTCTTAAAATATCTTTTAATATTTTTTAGCTTTTCTGCCAGGACATCTCCTGAAAATTGGGTCCTACTCAGTCGGACTTTCCCTGGTAATTAAATGTCAGTAAATAAATTAATTAAATAAATATGGGCTCTCGTGTCACATTGCAGATTCCAAGTACAAAAATAATACAGAAATATAAATTTCTAATCAACTCGATAAGTGCAGCTTGGTCTTAAGAGCATGCATCAAGTATGAAGTGTAGCCCTAGATAAGGTTATATACCATCCACACCCAAGAATAATCTTCACTTTAACACCCCAGTATGCAGAGCATTTGGCCTAGCACCACAGGAACCCTTTTCACTGTTATTTTTAGATTTCAGTGCCTTCTAGTGCTCTCTTGTCCAGAGTAACTTTACATTGCATGAACGATTACATTCAGTTACACACTCACACACACACACACACGCACACACACACACACACACACACACACACACACACACACACACACACACACACACACACACACACTCTAATTTCCAGAGAGAGCTGATCATATTCTCTGACACTATAGCTTTCTGTCTCTGTCTGAGGCAGTAACCTGATACCGCCACATAGTAAGTAACTGATGAACAAGTGGTTACTGTTCTGCTCTTGTTAATAAGCCAGCTAGTTATAAACACAAATGTTAATGTGTAACAGAGCACTCTGACCAGTTAGTACTGGATGCCAGTAGGTTGTTACCTTTAACCAATAAAATCAGGCACGCACATTTTAAGTGAGTAAATAAAAATACTTCACGAAAGTTAGTTATATATGCAGTGAAATACAAATCTGCATAAAGAAAACAGAAATAATCATTCTGAAGAAATAGAAAGGAAAACATATGTCAAGAAATAAACCATTTTCTAGCTATTTTTTAACTAAAAGAATAATTTGCCCTGAGCTACAATGGTTGAATTGTCAGAACACATCACAGATGTAAATGTGAGAGAACAGTCTCACAGGTCTGTGGGCTACAAGCTCCGGGGTATTTCTTCTTTGTTCTTATTTTAATTCGGTTACTTGACTTATATCTTTTCCATAAAATGACACAGATGAGGTTTAGCAGAGTTTCACATGTACCTGCTAATGAATTTGTTGTCTTGCTCCTGTCTGGGCTGTGTTCTTACAAAGTACTCTAATTGTAATTTTATTGCTGTAAGCTTCCTGGCCCAGTAATAGTCAAATATCTTGAAATTATAGGGCAGAATACTCATATTTTCTGTATCACATCTGCTATATATTTCTCATCTTATATTCAATTGCTATATTTCCCAGCAAAATGCAATTATGTACTTTATTTATAAACTCAGTATACTTTTTGGGAACATGCTAAATCCTCAAAGATAGTTTTGGAGAACATTCCTCCCACCCCTCAACCCCATCTTTCAAAGCCACTCTGAAAGATGTCCTAGCTAAAATCTGTCTCTGTTCTTGCTCAAAAGCAGGATAAACTATATCCCTAAATGTGAACAAGTACCTTATCATTCATTATACCATCTTACTCTTCCTTCTTCACTTACTTCCTTATTTCTATCACATTATCTTCTGTAACTTTCTCTCTCAATATACCATAAGCCTGTTTTTCCCTCATTTCATATTGCAATTCCTGTTTGTATTGGATTAACTTACCTTTAATTTATCTACAAACTGTCTAAAATTTCTATAAATATTAAATTATTGTCATATAACTTGTATTCTTTCTTAACCAATGTTTTTATATGATCACTAATTTGTTATAATTATTTAAACTGTAGATGTTTTTGTCTTATTTTTGAAGATTGTAAAATTATTGTTCTTAAAATGTTTTGCAATAATTTGGAGCTTTTTTCTGGGCCTCCACTGAAAATTGGCTTCAACGAATTTCCCAGTAATCAAATGTCAATAAATAAATAAAGTGTTCAAATGCTTTCTGCCAAAACAAACTTCACCTGCTGTGGAGTTTTCCTCTTTCTGCACTTATGTGTGACCTTGGAGTTGGTATATATAAGTGTGAGGGTGTGGGGTGTCCCCACTCTGCAAAAATCATTTTGTCCTTTTTTGCTGAAGGTAGTTTCACCAAGACGTTTTCAAACCTTTTACCTTCACCAATACTACTTTCAGTGAGTCGACATAATTCCACTTCTTTATAAATTGCATAAAAACAGTCATAAGTTCTCATATCTTTTCATAAAGTTAAACAACACAAACTGCATATTCAACTGCATATTTTCTAGCTCACAAATTTGTCAATGTCTGACACAGAAAAGTGACAGACTTGTCCTCAAGCATCACAAGTTATATTAATGCTACTGCATATTTGCATTAAATATTTTTCAGCTTATTTTTAACTGCATTATTGTTATAATGTGTGTAATTGCCTTATACACCTTATTCTGTTTTGTCTTGCTAGGATGTGTTGTGTGATGCTGCATGATCATTTGTGGCATTCAGTGTCTGAGGCATGCATTTTTCATGTCAGCACACAATTTATGGCTGCGCTCTTAGCATGTTTATGCATGTGCATGGAATGTAGTTAGGTGACACAGAAGATTGACTTGACTTTGCCCACTTTCTAAATTATGGCAGATCTTGTTTTTAAGGAAAGGTCCTTATCATTATAATTGCAACTTTTATATGGAGTGTAGGCTAGATCTCATCACATTACCTCATATCACTATCTACATTCTTTGTATTATTCTGAAATTATAATGTATGGAATGTGCAGACTTTATGTACCTGTACCATTTATGAGGATAAATGAATCTGAAACTCATTGTAAATATATTGAAGGGCATACCTTTCAGACATTGCATACAAGGTATGAATCATTTGCATTTAGACAAGAATTGCTGGGTAGTGGGATAAATCCCTGACTATGCCCCTGGCAACCTGTGTTCAATTAGCAGCATGGGCACTAGATGGACTGTGTGGTGGGGGGATCAGAATGATGCCAGCTTGGCCATCCTGAGGGAAAGGACAACACCTAGGCTTGCCACAGTGGCACCATTGAGATCCAAGTGAGCTCCAGGCTGTATGTCATATGCCAGCTGGTCAAGAGCTTTGCACATGGGCAAAAGTGTAGATGCATCTCCCAAAGACAGTTGTTATGGAGGTTGCAAGATTACCTGAGGGTCATGGGTGTTAGGGCACACTCATCATCATCAGCAGCATCAGTTTAAACATCCTTGATCTCTTCACTGGCCCTGAACATGGGTCAGATGGGGATGTCTAAGGTGGGTCCAGTAGACTTGCTGAATGATTGTAGCTAGTGGCATCTGTTGGTCAGTTGTGGGGAGGTAGGTAGGGAACAAAAGAACAGTTTGGTTGTAGGGTGTGATAACACATGCTCATAGATGTGACAACCACTGATGCCTTACTCCCTAACCTTGGATACAGCAAAACAACCCTGCCAACCTTTGCTTGCCATTATGGAGGTTACATTGCCAGATGCACATAGTCGTTTCCAGTTCTTTTAGGGGGCATCCTGTCCATGCTCTGTGTAACTTCAGCTCCCTTTGAATGTTATATTACATTAGCCAAAAGGTATCCATATCAGGAGATTTGGCAATGTAATTCAGGATGATGAAGATTTTCTGGATTACAAAATGCCATTTGAATACTATGCAATTAACCTTTAGTGATAGTTAATGCTTATCAATCCAACTCATTAACTACAAATTAAACAAGCATAAAGTAACCTTGTGATATAGCCATCACATTGTGTGAACATAAGCAAACACCAGTATCTCCTCCCTTTCTCAAATTGATGGGAGCTAAAAATCTATCAAACTAGAATAGAATAAAATAGAATCAAAGAAAATCCTAGTTACATAATTTATTGGGCTTGAGACTTTTCATCATAGACAACATATCCAGAGAAGATTCATAGGTTTATAGGTATATAGCAGGCTAATGACCATTGGGGCCTGTATAAGCCTAGCCATGCAACTCAAATGTTACCCAGAAGTTTTATGTTTTAGATATTTATATAGGGGGTGGTTTTTGGTTATGGCATGATTTACTACCTGCCTCTGTCCATCAGAGACATAGGTGCCAAACCAGGGGTGAAATTTTCCATCCACTGGTCCAAGTCATGCTTAAATATGGTGATGGAGGGACTTTGCTTCACATCGTTGGAGAACCCATTTCAGAGAATGGAAATTCTCTGACATACATATATGTCTTTCCAATGTGTCCTATTTATGTCACTAGCAAAACAAAGATCTTTGAATCTATTACTTCAAATGCTATTTGTTCTCTGGATGTGCAAAAGGTTCATCAGAGCAGGATCCAAGAGTGCCTTGAACTCCAAGCATAGGTTGCCTCTCAGTAGTCTGTATGAGACTGACTATAGAGATAGGGCTTTCAGGCAATAATACACACAAGACATTTTTATTCCCTTACTGCATGTGTCTAGTCAGGTACATAATGAAAGGGGTTTTATAATCTATGATGGTTCTGATAAGGGCTGAGTACAGAGGTAGGAGGGCATCCCTGGGTGTAGATGCCACGCCCTTACTTATAAGTTGAGTAACATGGAAGAATTTTCTTATTACCTTGGGCACATGTTGGTCAAAGGCTGGGTTTCTGTCTACGAGTTCCCAGATTCCTGACTTGGCATTTAGTATTGGTGATGTAGTTTTGTAGGGTGTCTGACTTCCCAAAAGATACTATAATGCATTTCTTGTCCTTGATTTTTAAACGCTGACTTTGGCACTAGTCACTTTTCTGTGTTAGAACATCCTGTAGGGTGTTTTCTTTTGGGAGATTCTATGACTCCTCCCAATTTGCAATCACCCATGAACTTGGTCTGCCAGATGCCATTGACACTGGCTTTGACCTCCAAGAATCAGATGCCAAAGAGGAGTAGGTCCAGCATGGAACACTGAGGGACTCCACTTGTGACTGGCCTCTTTGTGGCGGTTGCCTCCCCAATCCTAATCTCCTAGGTCTTATACATGAAACCATCCTGCTATTCATCAAATTATAAAGGAGTTTACACCAAGTTCAGTAAGTTTGTTAATAATGTCCAAGTGGGATATTGTATCAAATGCCTTACCCAAATCAAGGAAGGTAGTATTCATCACTTTACCTCACCCATTGCTTTGGTGACATTTTCAAAGACATCCACCAATTTCAATAGGCATGTAGCATGATATTCCTTTGGCAAAGCCAACCAGGGATTGATCCAGTGTCTGGCAGTCACCTATGTCTCTGTTAGTCATTTCCTTGATAATTCTTTCCATGGCTATAGTTTCCATGATCTGCCAATGGTCCTTCCCTATAAAGGGGGATGACCATTGCAGTCCTCCATTCCCATGGCACAAAGCCTTTTTTGAGACTATAGTTAAATAATGACTGCAGGAGTCCTGATAAGTCATATTTTAAAGTGGCACCCCAGGATGTTATCAGGGCCCATTGAGGCAGTGTTCTTGGCCTTAGTGAGCACAGGCAAGACATGCTTTCTAGTTATGTTAGATGAGTTATGTTTGATGGTATATCTTGGGGGGTGGGGGCTGGGGTGATTGGGGGTTAAAGTTGGAACTGAATTTTGTCAGTCAACAGATTCACTATATTGCCAGGTTCAGTGAATGTAGTGCCATTAACCATAAGTTCAGAACACTACTGTGTGCTGCCCTTGAGGTTTCTGACATCACTGAAGAAAGTCCTATGGTTGTCTTTTGCCTTGGAGAACTTTGAGATGGCTTTATTTCACCTAATTATCCCTCTTATTTGCATGTTTAATGTGATGTTCCCTCTCTGGGCCAGAAATCAAGGAGCCTGAATCCTCACCACTGATACTGTAGAGGGACGTTCATTTGGACCAAAATTAGATACACCCAGTATTTCCAGATGCAGCTCTCTGCATCAAGCACAACATTCCTTAAGAGCACACAGGGAACACAATCAGCCCAGGGTCTGGTTTCTCTGTCTGTCTTTCCCCAGGTCCACAGTAAGGATCCCACTGGCACAGCTGTAGAGTGGCGTCCTCAGCTGAGCACCCAAGCCAAGTCCTCCACCACTCTCTCTGTGAATCAGTGCTTTGTGCCCCTGATCCAAGTAGTTGACACACACTCTTTGAAATATGATTTAAACACACACACACACACACACACACACACACACACACACACACACCTGGGAAAGGCTGGCACAAGTTTTCTAGCTATGCCCACTTCTGCTCAGATTTTAAGGTAGTTACTGCCACCAAACACTCCAAAGCCAGCTACTCTAAGGCACTTACAATGGTACCCAATTATACTGAATGAAATTAATATTAATACAAATGGTAATGCTGACCAAACAGCCAGACTTTCAGGAGTGATCACAGTGTCATCAAAATATATAAGTACTTTCAAAGGTTAAAATATTCTCTAAGGGACCAGCCACAATGAAAAGTTTAAATATATACTTAATAATAAATAATAAACAACATGAATGTTAGAGAAATATGTATTTGAATATATGTGAAGTGCTAGTTTAAAAGCAAAGTAGTATGTAATGCATTTTATTCTATTAATGATATGACAAAAAGAATGAATTCATATGTAATTGCAAGAAGTTTTTGAAACTGCAGTGTGCCTTGTTGCAAGTTGTCCTCTGTCCCTGGCAGCTGCTAGCTCAGCAAGTTCTAATGTTTATGCTTTTCACAAGTAATTATCTGCTGGGTCAGGAAATTAAATATGTGAAATAATGAAAATCTTCTGCTCTTTCCTGCTGGGATGATTGGCCTTGTGTATGTGTTACTAGATAACACGCAGCTGTTGGGAAAGTGTTACAGGGGAACAAAGAAGTGTATTAGAAGACGGAATCTGCTATTGTATTTGAACTAGCCTGGAACCTTGAAGAAGTAACTTTACAGAAAGACATTATGTCTGACCAGGTGGTGAGCAAGGCCATATTGTTACCAGAGGAAATTTTTTTTAAATATACAGCATCAGCATTATTTTATGAATAGAATACTGTAAGCTAAAGTGATGTAGATGCCCTGTGACTGACCACGTCAGTAAGGTGGGCACAACTTGAATGTAAGAAACTATACAAATTGTGTACTTCCTGTTTCATGCCAGACAAAATTCTGTACTGGTACATTTTTTGCCTCCTGGTGTACACTAGTAAACTTTTGAACCTGAACCTCCTGTGTATTGATCTTTTGTTTTATTTAACAGTTTGGTCCTTTGGACCGGAAATCCCTCAGACAGCTGCAGATCAGAGTCTACCGGTGATCGAATACTGTGCAGGAGAAGTTACCGAAACGGTTCTTCTTGGGTGAAAAGACCTCCGACTGAATTGTCGTTTAAAGAGGCTGGCCACTTTCTGATCTGTGGCCGAAGAGCGGATCCTGGACGGCTCAATACCAGAGGCTCAGGTAGGAAGACTTTTGCCTTTTTTCTGTTTTAGATCAGGGACTAGGTTACAGTGAATATTGTTGTCAAGATTTGTTATGCAGATCAGGGACAAGAGGAATTACTGTGTATCTGGTCATAGATCAGGGTAACAGAATAAGGTAGGTAGTTATTCTAGATAAACTGTGAAAAGAACTGAAATTTTGGTACCATGTGATAAGAAGGGTTACATAACATTTTTTTTTTAGCATGGGAAATCAGTGCACTAAAACATCGCGAGATCTGCCCCTAACCAAAGACGCAAAATATATGCAATCACAACATTCTGATACTGTTAGGTATTATACGAAGTGGGTTAACAAATATGAATTTGATGGTAAATTAGATAAAACTTCACTGGTTAAACTCCTTAAGCAACTTAAATCCGACGCGGAAGGTCAGGAAAAAAAGCGACACCAATTAGGCATTCCTCAGGCACACAGGTGGATTGAGGAAGCAAACCGTAGGGAACAGAAGACAAAAATTCAAAAACATTATTTTTAGATAAAGAAGATAATAACATAGTAATAGCAACGGCTCCTCCTCCCCTGCCCCCTCCATTGCCTTTTTCAGGATATGAAGCAGATGGACAGGCTGGTCCGCCTCCGCGTTATCCTGAGGTCTCAGTGAGACCACAACCATTTGTTAGAGATACTATTGAAACTAGGTCCCGAACACGTAAAATACATGGGGACGCAGAATCATATCAAATAGAGAGAAACCTACAGGGTGAGAATGAGTAAGAAATGTGTCCGCTTATAGAGGTCCCAAATCCTCAGGCAGGACAGGCAGGGCAGGACCCAACTCTCTTAGTATACAGGCCATGGACACCGGAGGATATCCGGAAAGCTACTGAGGGAATTCCCCATCCGAAAGTTAATTTTACAAAATTTTTAGAAGATTTGCAAGGCATGAGGTTGAGTTACCACTTGAATGGGGAAGAAGTAGAAAAGTAGTCAGACAAATTATAGGTCCAGATTGGCACATGATTTGTGGCACCTGGAATCCTCGTAATGCAGAGTTTAAACCACTCCCACATAGTGACGCAGAACTAGACAATAGAGTGAAAGGTCTTATAAACCGAATCTCTGAGAAATGGAAACCTAGAGCAGACTGGACTTGCATTAACCAATGCATTCAACAGGAAAATGAGACAGTAGATGGGTACTATGCTAGATTATTGGAATATTTTAATAACCATAGCGGTATGACAGCTCCTGAAAATCAAGTGAATGATTCCCCGTATGAACAACAATTGAAAAATGCATTTTTAAAAGGTTGCATTGCACCTATCAGTAGCTTCATTACGAAGCATATGATAGATCATCGAACAAGTAGGCTACAAGCCTTACTTGAATATGCTAGGCATGCTGAAAGACATTTTAATAGCAAGAAGAAAAAGAAGGCGCAAGTCTTCACTGCTGAAGATGGAGCTGAAGTATTTGTGTTACAGTAAGGCAAAAAGGGAAAGAAAAATGCCCAGGGAAATAAACAGTCTGACAAACGGACAGAAGATTTTGAAGAAAGGAAAAAGAGAGGTGAATGCTTTAAGTGCGGGAAGAAGGGACATCTAGCGAGGGATTGTAAACAGAATAAGAAGGTAATCACAGAAGACGAGGGAGATGAGGACTGACTATATGATAGTGAAGATACATCATGCAAAAGTCAGAAATCATCAGGAGAAGTCAATAAACAGAGGACAAATGTAAATGTGATAGAAGGAATAGAGGAAGTGCAAGTAGATATGGAGGATAAAGAAAGTGAAATTTTGGATTTAGCATTATTGAGCCTAGAGCTCTACTTAGCAGACACAAAGCCGGAAGTTACACTTCTGGTGGAGGGAAGGGAAGTCAAATTCCTGTGTGACTCAGGAGCGTCACGGACCCTGATACACCCCTCCAAGTTACTAGAACATTCTGAATCACCTGATTATATATTAGTGAAAGCTGCAAATGGACAGCTATACCGGGAACCACTCTCCCATGATATAGCAATAACTGATCATGTTTCAGGTATGAATCAAAGAAGTAAGATTGTTGTTTCTGCAAAGTGTCCAGTGAACCTATTGGGTAGGGACCTTATGCAGATATTTGGCATAGCAGTAGTTCCAACTGTGCAGGGTATGGAGGCACAGAGACAAATGGACACTTTTGTGGTGCAATTGGAGGGTGAAACTTTTTATTGGCACAGCCAGGACCTAGTTACAACTGGCCCAGGGGCAGTAACCGAGGAACTGATGAACTTAGCCATCAGTAAAGCCCCCTCCCTTGACACTGATCGACAGCATTTGTTACACTGTACTCTATACTACTGTAATACGCCAGGACCTGATAGAGAATATGAGCAAGAATTGTTCAAAAATCGTGCAACTAGATTAGTATTACGTACTTTGTATTGGGATACAGAGGGGAACAGTGTGGTTAGCTGTTCATTACCTCAAGAATTCCTTGCATTATATAGATCAAATTGATTGCCACATGTCAGCATGACAAAGAACAAAAACGTAAAATGGGCAGACTTAGGAGAGAAGGTAACAAGATGGGAAAAACAGACTGACTTAGAATTGTCAGAACAGGGGATACAGAAACAAAAGTTGAATTGGTTGACGCAGATGCACCCAGCTGTACACTTGCAATCTAGCGAGGACAGCTGATTAGCATTTTTATTAGAAGAAGAAGAGAAAGCCTTATGTGAGATACCAATGACTCTTTGGTCAACAGGCAAGTCAGACATAGGGCTTATTCAAACAGCAGGACCAGTTACAATTACACCAAAGTCAGCATTTAGGCCACAGAAAAGACAATACCCTTTGAGGAAAGATGCAGAAATAGGAATCAAGCCTATAATAGCAGCATTACTCAGGGAAGGAGTACTGGTAGAATCTCCTGATTCACCATGTAATACACCCCTATTTCCTGTTAAAAAAGCAAACGGGGAATGGCGGATGGTTCAAGATTTACAAGCTGTAAACAATGCAGTGATACCCAGAGCACCCACGGTGCCAGACCCACATACTTTTTTAAATGACTTAAAGCCCCAACAGAAATATTTCTCTGTGGTAGATATCAGTAATGCTTTCTATTCAATACCTATACATCCTGATAGTCAGTACTGGTTTGCATTTACATTTCAGGGTAAAAGGTATACCTATACTCGACTACCACAGGGATATTGTGAGAGCCCAACAATATTTGCACAAGAAATGACTAGCAACCTGGCAGGGTTTACCCCACCAGGAGGTAGTCAAATTCTACTTTACGTAGGTGACATTTTGCTAGCAGCCCCCCCCCCCCCCCCCCCCAGCAGCAATGCAGGGAAGATACTGTAGTGCTATTGAAATTCTTAGCAACACAAGGACACAAAGTGAACAAAAGTAAGTTACAACTCTGGAAAAAGCAAGTTAGATACCTAGGATATGTATTATCCAATGAAGGTAGGATATTAAACGAGGATAGAAAGACAGCAATTTTACAAGCACCCAAACCAGCAACCAAGAAGGAAATGATGTCCTTCTTGGGGACAACTAATTTTTGTCGGAGTTGGATACCAAACTATGCTTTGGAGTCTGCTCCGCTCACTGACTTGATATATAAAACACCAATGGCAGCACAAGATTTATTGCAATGGACACCCGAAGCAGAAACGGCTTTCTGCAGATTGAAGCAGTTGATAGCTTCTTCATTAGTTTTAGGACTCCCAAATTATCATAAACGGTTCTTTCAGACCGTAGATTGTAAGCAAGGATATATGACGTCAGTACTGATGCAACAACATGGGGATAAGCAATGCCCCATAGCCTATTATTCATCACAGTTAGACCCAGTGGCACGATCTTTGCCTCACTGTGTACAAGCAGTGGTCGCAGCTGCAATGGCAGTACAGGCCTCGGCCTCAGTGGTATTATTCCACCCTCTCACATTGAGAGTGCCTCATGCAGTCGCGATAATTTTACTGCAAGAAAAAGTAGCATATCTCTCTCCTGCTAGACATCTTTCATGTATGACTATACTGCTGAGCCAACCTCATATGACAATTGAATGATGTACAACATTAAATCCACCAACATTACTCCCAACTCCTGCAGATGGCACACCGCACAGCTGCCTGCAGGAAATTGAACAGTTAATCTTGCCTAGACAAGATCTCACAGATATGCCCTTGGATGATGCCGAGGTGACATATTACGTGGACGGCTCATGCAGAAGGGGCCCTACAGGGAAGAATCTAGTGGGGTATGCAGTAGTTACAGACACTGAAATTTTAGAAGCCCAACCCTTACCACATAACTTGTCTGCACAAGCAGCAGAATTGATAGCTTTAACACGAGCATGTACTTTAGCAAAAGACAAATGTGTAAACATATATACTGACAGTCAGTATGCTTTCTCTACAGTACATGTATTTGCGCAACAATGGAAAAATAGGGGAATGATAACATCTAATGGAAAACCAATTAATCATGCGCAATTTATTTTGGAATTATTAGAATCTATCCAGTTGCCTACTAAAGTAGCTATTTGCAAATGTGTAGCTCATACAAAACAACAGGATAGGATTTTGAAAGGCAATGCGAGAGCTGATGCAGCTGCAAAGCAAGTGGCCTCAAACTCAGAAACTTTACTTTTGAATGAGGAATTACAACCCACTGAGATTTTAGATTTAGACATGTTGAAAACAATGCAGATGCTTACTACAAAAGCAGAAAAACAAAAATGGGAAAAACAAGGCGCAATTCTCGAAAATGGACTGTACATTTCCAAAGAGAAAAAAACGATATTGCCGTCTAATATATTTAGATATGCAGCTTTGTTGAGCCATGGGCAGTGCCATGTCTCAGTAGGGGGGATGGTACAGTTAGTAAACCGAATATTCCAAACATACAGATTCACAAATTGTACAAAAAAATTTTGTGCATCTTGTCATACTTGTAACAAGCACCATGCAATAGGGGCATTTAAACCTAAACAAGGAAGTTTTCCTGTACCACTGTATCCATTCCATACTATTTGTATGGATTTCATAGAGTTGAACAAATGTGAAGGGAAAAAATATTGCCTAGTCATTGTAGATATGTTTTCTAAATGGGTAGAAGCTTTTCCAACCAAAAATCCGGATGCAGCAACAGTGGCGAAAGCCATGATAAAAGAAGTAATCCCTTGGTTTGGCATACCGGAAAGGATTTATAGTGACAATGGCACACATTTTGTTAACCAGACAATCCAGCAACTTGGAAGATTTTTCGGAATCTCCTTAAAAAATCATTGTGCCTACCACCCACAGTCTGCAAGACTGGTGGAAAGGTACAATGGAATCCTTAAGAACAAGCTTAGGAAGCTAGTTAATGAGACCCAGAAGAATTGGCTATACTGTTTGCCTTTAGTGCTGCTGAGTATGAGAACGGTTCCAAATGTGAAGGGTTTGACTCCCTTTGAAATGGGTTTTGGGAGAGCATATTATGTGCCTCAGTGGAAAGCTCTCATGCCTGCAGAGCAAGAGGCTGACAGTTCATTAGCTAGTTATATGAGGAAACTGTTAACAAATAAATCTGTTTTGCAGTTTAACTCTTTTTCAGATAAGGAACAGACCAGACTGGTGGAAGCAGTTCTGGCTCCGGGAACTTGGGTGTGGTTAAAAGTGACAAAGAGGAAGAACTGGGCGAGTCCAAAGCGGGAAGGACCATACTAGGTACTGTTGGCAACACCTACTGCAGTTAGAGTGGCTGAGAGGACGTCCTGGGTCCATTTGACACACTGCAAACCGGTAAAGAACTTTCAACTTGATAAAAACTTTGTGACTGATATACAACAAGGGCAAAATGGCCAAGAGTAAAGCGAATAGAAATGCAGATCAACCCCAGAGATGTTGCATAATTATTTTGTTGAGCATGCATTTATTAACTATAATTGTGACAATTTTCCTCTTGTGTTTTTTCCTACATTCAACCACACAAGTAAAAGTGGGAAGACGTGACAAATCATCTATAGACTGGCATCCAAATTTTAACACATACCTAGCCATGAAGCGTGTATATGCAGAGACTATGAACATTTCAAATTGCTGGGTTTGTACAGCTATACCAACAGCATATGGAGGACTGTTAATGTCCGCTGTCCCTCTGGGGATAAATGAGACTTGGGAGAATTTGCTTTTTGACACAGGGACTGTGAGATCACAGGACAAAATAGCTTTGTTTTTACCTGTCACACAAAAGGTAATTGTATGTTTTTATAAAAATGACACTCTCCAGGTAGGGTGGAGCAATTGTAATATAACCATTACTTATAAATGTTACATTAAAGTTAGGAATGGGGATACTGTCTGTAATACCAACTATGATTCATTTCTGAGTTCAATGAAAACAATATTGAATGAAATACGACAAAATCCTGTTTTAATTAAACAGTTATCTATCATAGATAAGAAAATGTTTCATGTAGGGCTGGCACGTATTAGTACTAAAGTAGAAAATTGTTATTTTTTTTTGTGGGAAAAAAGCATACAAATGGCTACCTGAGAATTGGTCCGGCAGTTGTTTTTTGGGTTATCTGGTTCTGGCCATAAGACATACTGCAGAATTACCTTTGGGTAAGATACGAAATGTGAGAGAAGCAGCCCGAAAACCTGAAGGTCCAGTCGAGAAACCTGTAAATCCAGTAGGACAGATCGAAGCTGGCTGGAAAGACCATAATACCGTAAAGGACAAAAACAAATTGACTCATATGGACTTGAGTGACAGTGTTATAACTTGGGCAGGAATACTCCCAGCATATGGAGCAGTCAAATCAATCTGGGAGTTGAGGAAGCTGTCGAAACTTCTCGAAGTAATGAGTAATGCAACTTTCTCTGCCCTAGAACTGGTGACTGATGAAGTGAATGCAATGAGAACTGTTGTGCTACAAAATCGATTGGCTCTTGACTTCACCCTAGCGGCGAGAGGTGGTACGTGCGCGCTTATCAAAGAAGAATGCTGTGCGTTCATTCCGGATAACAGGCACGAAATTAATAACAACCTGGAGGTAATTCAGCAGGTATCGGCCATGACTGAACCAGGCCCAAACCCACTGATGGACTTCTTCCAGAATTTATTTGGGGGGTGGGGTTCCATCCTAATGAATATTCTGATTGCTATTTGTGTGGGTTTACTCCTATTAGGAGCATGTGTTTGTTGTGGAATTCCCTGCATAAAAAGATTAATCAAAGATTTTATTGATGTATCTGTTACTGAAACTTTGTACCAAGATATTGAGATTGAAAAATTAATCTCAGATGAAACTTTTTCTGAAGTATAGATCAAATGACTCACCTAGCTGAAAATCCTTAGGGAAAGAGGTTAGGAGACAAAATGACATTGTGCATACTTCAAAATAGAATAAAAAATATTAATAGGAGGGAAAATGTTAGAGAAATATGTATTTGAATATATGTGAAGTGCTAGTTTAAAAGCAAAGTAGTATGTAATGCATTTTATTCTATTAATGATATGACAAAAAGAATGAATTCATATGTAATTGCAAGAAGTTTTTGAAACTGCAGTGTGCCTTGTTACAAGTTGGCCTCTGACCCTGGCAGCTGCTAGCTCAGCAAGTTCTAATGTTTATGCTTTTCACAAGTAATTATCTGCTGGGTCAGGAAATTAAATATGTGAAATAATGAAAATCTTCTGCTCTTTCCTGCTGGGACGATTGGCCTTGTGTATCTGTTACTAGATAACACGCAGCTGTTGGGAAAGTGTTACAGGGGAACAAAGAAGTGTATTAGAAGACTGAATCTGCTATTGTATTTGAACTAGCCTGGAACCCTGAAGAAGTAACTTTACAGAAAGACATTATGTCTGACCAGGTGGTGAGCAAGGCCGTATTGTTACCAGAGGAAATTTTTTTTAAATATACAGCATCAGCATTATTTTATGAATAGAATACTGTAAGCTAAAGTGATGTAGATGCCCTGTGACTGACCACGTCAGTAAGGTGTGCACAACTTGAATGCAAAAAACTATAAAAAGTGTGTACTTCCTGTTTCATGCCAGACAAAATTCTGTACTTGTACGTTTTTTGCCTCCTGGTGTACACTAGTAAACTTTTGAACCTGAACC
Organism: Protopterus annectens; assembly: GCF_019279795.1. Lineage (NCBI taxonomy): Eukaryota > Metazoa > Chordata > Ceratodontiformes > Protopteridae > Protopterus > Protopterus annectens. The sequence continues at coordinate 1,113,619,822 of NC_056737.1, read as the reverse complement.
TCCTGTGTATTGATCTTTTGTTTTATTTAACAGTTATGAAAATACTAAATATCCATTTACAATAAACACCAGAGTTTCAATCACAGGAAATATTAAAATAACACAGATGAATAGATTCACACAGGTACAGAAAAACAGTAGTTAACTAATCTCACTATATTTTCTTAACTAATCTAAAGAGTTACTATCCCCTGGTCACTTACTAGCACAAGTCAAGATAAAGTAGGTGAGTGATCCTTCTATGTCAGGTTTTCAAGACAGAGTGCCATGAGACTTCAGTCTCACCTAGTATTAAACATTATTATTTCCCCTAAATTACAGAATTACATCACATACTTCTGATCATCTGACTTCTGTTTCCCATGAAACTCCCTGTTAGTAGAATCTGCCAGGATTTAGCACCTCTGTGATAATAATACAGAGAGCCTTGCTAAAATCTGCTGCAGCTCCTGGAAGTCATAAAACCATAAACCACGTCCATTCTTCCTACAGGAGCTAATTAAACCATACTTCTTACAGACATTGTGTCTCTGGTTTCATTTAAAACTGTGAGATAACATCTTTATGGCCTAGGCCCAGTAATTTAATTTCTTACTATTTTTAAAGTTTGAGATTAACCTCTTTTCTTCCGGTATCTTGTGTTAAAACATATACATTTAAACAGTTACAATAATGCATCTACATTTCTTTTTCTGCCCAGGAGGGCACACTGTTGATACATTTTTAACCCAAGCAACTTTGCAAATACATTTTCAACACAAGCATCTGTACAAATCAGTTCGATATTCAAATAACATACAATTCTTGCTAGATTCCAGCTAACTATACTGGCATATGTTACACATCCACTGCTTGCTTATCTTTGTGGGAGTTACATTTCCTGATTTTTGCCATGATTTTTTTTTCCCTTTTTTTGTATATCCGTTGTTAATTTGGGATGCCACCAGAGCAGTTTGTTTTTGAAGTTAGGTATGGACTGATTTCAGGTAGGTACTGTGATGCCCACGCATCTGCGGTGGTGGTGCTGCAGTAGTGTTGTTGCCTCACAGCAAGACGTTGTCCCATTCGATTCTCAGTTAGAGCATCTACTGTGGAGACATGCATGAATGGGCATACCGTAGTTGAAGGTTGTGCATTAGGGCCAGCAACTCAGCACGTAAAAATCAACTGAAAATCATTAGCGGACCGGAGTTCCGCTGTGGCGACCCCTAACCGGGAAAAGCCAAAAGACACAACAACTGTGATGCCCACGCTCTGGCCCAGTAATCAAGAAGCCTCAATCCTCACCACTAGCACAAGTGAGGGGCATGCACATTGGGGGGATACCAAGTGCACACACAGTAAAGTACAATTTCCCTTAAGAGCACACAGAGATCACAGTCAGTCTGGGGCTGGCTTCTCCCTTTCTCTCCAGATCTCCAATAAGACTCACCACTGGCACAGCTATACAGTCCAGATCTCAGCCTAGTGGTCAAGCTAAACCCTCCAGCACCCTCTCTGTCCAACCAGTGCTTCATGTCCCTGCCTAAGTAGCTGACACACACACACACACACACACACACACACACACACACACACACACACACACACACTTTAATATTTGATTTAGATACGGACACACAGACACTCTTGGAGAAGGCTGGCACAGGTTCTCCAGCTGTGCCCCCTTTCTGCCCAGACTATAAGGTAGTACCAACTGCCAGCAATCACTAATTTCAACTACTATAATGCCCTTCCCAAAGGGTGACCAGTTTCACTGTGTACTATTACTGTTATCCAACCAGTACGTCTGCCGAACAGCAAGACTATTGGAGTGGCTTGGACAGTATCACCAAATACATGCAATGTACTCTAAGAGCTTAAATTATCTGTACACAAAACAACCACAGTTGACAGGTTTAAAAATGTTTAATAATAAATAATAAAAACACAAGATAAATCTCATCAATTCAACACAGTGCTAATCAAAAGTTCAAAAATCACAGGAACTTTAAAACAATATTGTAGGATAGTCTGACATAAATATAGAAAACAGTGAGACTAATCTGGCTAAATTCCTGTCTAAATCTAAAAGAAACTATGTCCTAAATAACTTTACTTACAAGGCAAAGTGCTGGTGAGTTGTTGGCAGCTTCAGACAAAATCCAAAATGCTCAATCTTTCTCTCTAAGAAAGTTTTAAATTGATAATACCCAGTACTGTTGAGTCATTTCACAATACATCATTTTTATCACTTCTCCTTTAGTTTGCAGGCTAACAGAAACTCAAAATTTACATTTCTTTGTAAACTGCACCTGGCCAGGAAGCCACAGCAATAAAAGACACTTTTACGTGTAAAATCTAGCAATTATCTATGTCTTAATAACAATAGAAAGACTTTGCTAACCCAGACATCCTGTCTCCGAGCTTGAGATAAAACACAGTTGCAATTCTTTACTTAACAGCTTTCTTCCAGCAGGGTGCACTGTGGTTACATCTTTGAAGTTCAGCATTTAACACAGTTTTCTTACATTTAGTTTTCTTTACATTTGTAAAACAAGCCTGTGTATTATATTAATATTTACAATGACACATAATTATCTACAAAATTCTCTCTAGCTAGGCTGGCAGCCTTCACAGGTACCACTTTTAAGTTCTTTGTTGAGCTTAATTCAGATAGGTACAGCAGCTGGTATGCAGCCATTGACATGGTTGTACAAAGTTTCAGTGAACAAATTTGCATAAGCTGATGTGTTTTCTGGGTTCAGAGGGGCATTCAATTTTGACAAATTATTGCTTATTAAAAAGTATCTTACCTTAGAATAATTCCTGTTACTGTGTTTACTGGGGTTACAGAGTTGATTTTGATTTCTAAGGAGACATGTTTATGATCAGACTTACAAGGGAAGATGTAACATTGGTGGAGGTGCAGCATTCACATATATTTGTGAATACGAGGTCCATTATGTTTATTTAATTTTATTTATTTATTTTATTTTACATTTGTTAACCGGGAAAGTCAGACTGGATACAGATCCATTTTCAGTGGAGGCCCGGCAAGAAAAGCTCCAAATGTACAAAAACAAGTGTAAATACACTGAAATTATTACAGTGAGTTATCACAAAACTGAGATTTGTTTAACAATATGTACACACAGGTACATGTTTTTCTCACATACACATAGCAAAGGTTGGAACCAAGTAGCTGAGAAAGAAATAGTTAAAGATTTCATCTGAAAAAGGAAAACACATATATTAAAGGTGGTTATCATACATGGTGTAGTGTTAACTTTGGACCTCTAATGGGTTTAAGCACTAATTGGTCAAGGGTGTTTCCATTTATGAAGTCCAGGAATCTCTGTGCCTTCAGATTTGAGGCAGCGTAAGATTTCCAGTCTAGAGAAGGGTAATTAAAGTTCCCTGTAAGTAGGGTGGTCAGTTGGATGGTAAGTGTCTCTAGTAGATCCAAGTATGTGCGGTGAGTTTCTTGGAACATGGATGGTGACCTATAGCTAGCTAGGATATGCCATGGGATATATGGTCTGTATATGGAGAAACTCCATCATGTTGTTCTGTTTAATTAACCTAGCTGAATGCGTATTCATGTATATAATGACACATCCACATTTAGCCCCTGCCTGTGCAGCTACTAGCCTAAAAATGTAGAAGGCACTGAAACCATACATTGCCAGGGTACTGTCTGCCACTTTAAACTGTGTCTCGGTTACTGCACAGATATCTGTATTCTCAAGGGTGAAGAGGGATTGGCGGGAGTGTAGGTTTTGTTGAGGCTCTTGGTGTTGAGCAGTGACAGACTGAGGTTCATTTGAGTTGATTTTACTATGTGAGTAGGTTTGTCCATTTGGAATTGCCTAAAAAAGGCACTATGTGGGTACATACATTTTAGGCAATATTCGAAAGCCTAGTATGGGCAGGTGTAGACCATCCCTGCAAAGCAATGTGGTCTGTTGACTATGTCATCCCACAATAGAAAATACTGGACCCCCTTAGAATGACACCAAAAACTCACTGCGTAGTTAAAAACAATCATCTTTTGTTCATAGTGTGTTATCATCCTTGGTGAGGGTAATATGCTGCTCAGTACTGGGTTAATACTAGCCAAAGACACATAGTCTGTGTGCACCATAAAATTTATCTTCATGTAGTCTGGGGAGTTATGTCTCAGGTCATTAACACCTACATGGACTATGCTGGAATCATACTGGTACCTGTGGCATAATGACTTGAGTGCATGCATGATTTAGCAGATCCTAGCTCCAGATAGGCAACTAACCATTATCTTCCTCTTGTTCAGACTACTTAGAGGGGCATTAGTATGTTTTACAATGGAGACCCCTTATGACGAGATTCCTGAGAAGTGTGTTTACTTGCCTTAAGGGCTTAGTATTTGGGGCTCCACTGAGTGTGGCTGTACGTGTAGCATTAGTTGTAATTTTTGCTGAGTGGTTTTGGGTTTGCTGAGGAATAGCTTTGATAATGGAAGGTCTAGGAGGTTTTTATTGCTTAGTAATATTGTATTTAAGTGTTTTGGCATACATTGCTCTATATGTGTGTTGTGTGCTGTGTGTGGTGGGCATTGCATGTTTGGTTTTGATAATCTGATGCATGCTTGTATGTGAAAGTTTAGTCTCCAGTGACAATGTGTAAGTACACCTCTGGCATACTGTATATGTTACTTTAAGGTTTAAGTAGTTGTCAGTAAACATGAGACAGTTGCTACATTGTCTCAAAATACCCATATCCACCAGGCTGGTTGCAGAAAAATTAGGAAATTGCATATCCATGCTGTCCAGTCTTTTAACTGGTGAGCTACAAGGGTGTGAAATACTGGGGATCTACAGAATGCTTTTAAGGGTGCTTTATTGGAGCAAACTAATAAAGGTGTTTTTACTGGGGTAGACAGTGTTAAAAAATAGTTTTATTTTTAACATTTGTTAACCAGGAAAGTCTGACTTGGAACAAATACAATTGTCAGCGGAGTGCCAGGGAGAAATGTTCCATGTGCATGTCTTTATAATGTAGGAGGAAACCAGAGTACTCAGAGGAAACCCACATGAACACAGGGAAGACATGCAGACTCCACACAGAAGGCAGTCCAGCTGAGAAATGAAACAGAAAACCTCTTGCTGTAAGGTGACAACTCTACCACTGCACCATCCAGCAATTACTTAAATTAAGGTATACAGGTGTAATTTAACAATCCAAAGTACTTAGCTTTGCCTGGATGCTACTGGATGTAAGTAAAATACTTCTGGAACACAGACTAGGACATCACACTTTGCTGAGTTCTGTGGAAATGAACACAAAACTACATAAATGTCTCAAATTTAAACCAGTAGCAAAGAAACATAAAACTGTCTATTAAACCTTTTGGGGAATGAAATGATTACACTTTGAGCCCTTCTGTGTGTTTCCCAATGCAGCTACACCAGGCACACACCTTCTGCCACAAGATGAATGATCCCAGTCCTCCTAATGTAAGAAATACCCAACTTATAGGGAACAGTATAGTATCCAGGTCCAAGGAAGTTATAGCACCACTCTACTCAGTCCTTATCAGTCCCATCACTGAGTACAACACACTCTTTGTCATGAATCTAACCAGATACTTGAAACAGTTGGAATGTCCATAAAGGTTTTTCACCAAGAGAAATCAGGGCATTAATACCCTGTCCTACCCTGATTGCCTAAAGACTCTGCATCTCTTTCTGTATTCCAAATCCTACAGGCTGCTGATAAGTGACCTTTGCCTGGCTTGCAGGGTTTCGTCAGACCCAGCCCTGATAGATCTGTTGCACATGTGCAAAACAGATAACACCAAAAATAGTAGATCCAGCGATCTGAATTTTGCTTCTGACATAAATACAATTTGCTGGAGAGACAGTTATGCATCCCAAGGGATCCCTGCTCTTGAATAGTCACCCCATCTATGTAACACAGAGTTCATCCCTGATCCTATCCATATAAAACCTTGATAACTTGAATGGAAAATTGTAAATTTACCTCCAGTCTGGCCCCCATGACCCTTATGGACAGAGGCCATCAATAAGAAAAGTATTATCCTAGTTAACACCTCCCCAAATCCCTTTGTTACTTCTCTACTAACATGTCCCCCTAATATACAGGCCTATGAAAAACAGGATCTGAATAGGTTTGGGGGTGCATGGTTTTGTCAGCCTAGTAACAATCTATGAACGTATAAAAGAATACCCCTTGTCCAATGCTACTACAAACAACTTAAACAACTGGCTAGAAATCTCTTACAGAAGGACAAACTGTCTCACAGCAGCAGCGATAGGAAAGTCACTTTTTATTAAAAAAATACAGTAAAATGCAGAAATAAAGCAGAAAAATGGCAGCAATTACTTAAAATAAGTTATGCAAGTATAATTTAACAATCCAATTGCTTAGGATTAACACAGTCAATGCTGACTCTGAACTAAGTTGGAATTTTGTAATATATAACAGGAAGAATTTGCCTGGTTCTGCTTAAATACACAAGTTTACATTTGTAATTATTACTTAAAATAAGTTATGCAAGTACAATTTAACAATCCAATTGCTTAGGATTAACACAGTCAGTGCTGATTCTGAACTAAGTTGTAATTTTGTAATATATAACAGGAAGAATTTGCCTGGTTCTGCTTAAATACACAAGTTTACATTTGTAATTATTACTTAAAATAAGTTATGCAAGTACAATTTAACAATCCAATTGCTTAGGATTAACACAGTCAATGCTGATTCTGAACTAAATTGTAGTTTTGTAATATATAACAGGAATAATTCACCTGGTTCTGCTTAAATGCACAAGTTTACATTTGTAATTATTATTTAGTTTGCAGGAGATCACAGAGGGGATATCACCTAGAACAGACTGTCAAATCACTGGTTGTTATCTTATCAACTACACTACCAATTTCGCAGCCAACAGCAAATTGAAGAAGCTAAACAGATAAGTAACATGAAACAAAATATGAAGAATTTTTTGGAATATCTGAGAAGTGCATCAGTCTTGTAAGTGATTTCCTGTGGTGATCTGATTAAGTTATGAATACAAGGATCTCAAACCAAATGAATGAACATTTTTGTTTTTAAAGTAATGAGGTAATGAATAAAAGTGAAATCTAAAGTCCCTATATTTCTATGTTTATCAACAACAGATAATGTTGGTGGTAATTCTGTTTAGATTGTATTTAATATGTTCATATTCCTTGTGCTTTCAGAAGTGGTTTCATTAAAAAGGTTGACAGTGAAAAGTGCAGTAGTTAGGTAAATAACTCTTCATTCCATAATGCAAAAAAGAATAACATAATAAATATATCAGATTTAATGGCCTGTTATCTCCTTCCACTATTTTCTATGTGCATTTGCTTTATTGTGTTTCCCTTGGTATTACTATAATGTAGGAAAGTTTGTAACATTACAAAGTGACTTTTATGCACTCAGTAACCAAGTAAAATGTTATTTTGCATAACTTGATGATAGCTTTTCTAAGCAGTTTAAACACATCAGATGGAATTCTCTCGTGTTGCCAGAAAGCCAGTACCATTAAAATATGCAGATATAAAGGTTACCACTTCTGTGTATTCACAGGCCCAATGCAGTAGTGAAACAGACACATACACACGCACACGTACAAACACACACACACACACAGACACACACACACACACACACACACACACACACACACACACACACGCACACACACACACACTCAATCTCCCCTTGTCACAAAAAAAAAGAAAAAGAAAAAAAAAACTACAGCCTTCAAGTTCACGATGAGGCAAAGCTAATTCATCACTCTAACAGATTTCTAATGATTCCAATTGGCATTACAGATTAAAAGATCAAATGACATTCTTTTCTAATGAGAGCAGAGCTGTTGCCCATGTGCTGATTCATGTACATTGGACTCAGTGCTGAAAACAGAAAAAATATGGAAAAGTCATCAATTTTCATTTTCTCTATACGAAAGCATAATAACATAGAAGACCCTTGTGGGAATTTAGCACTGCACACAAAGTGTTATGGTCAGCAAGCAGGTGCTTTAGTCATGGCAGCAGAAGAAATATAGTCTTGCAAATGTCACTATGAGGAAAAACAGAGCACACTTTCTTACTCTGACACATATTTAATGGGATGAGAAGCTAAATAATTTAGCATATGGATACCAGTAGAACTGATGATCAAAGGAACTTTTGGGAGAACTGACCCAAAACACAAGAAATAAAGGGCAGAGAACACCACCTCCAGTATCAATAAAAGAATAATTTAATTGTTATGCAGTAAATAAGCATTCAGCTGTGAAAATTTCCACCATATTACTTGAGACATGTAGTCATATAAATACAGAGACATGCTTCAAATTTAAGCTCAGCAATATGCATTTATTAGTCAGTGTAAGAATTTACATAGGATTCCACGAGACACAGACCTATTAGTTCATGCTATCAGATGTTAGTATGTTTTCTTAAAATGGCAGTACTTTAATATTTTCCATTTGTTTGGAACTGTCATATGCCTTAAATGTAATTTAGGATCAGCTCTGTTTACAGACAGAAAAAAGGCCTGACTATGACCCAGTCGACTTTAGTTCAGTTAGCAGCTCAGGTACCCGACAGAACTGGTGTTACCTTCTCACCTGTTTCCAGAGAGATGACATGGTACATACTGTGGCATTTCTGTTTCATAACCCCTGGTGGGGATTGCAGGCCTATGGATAACAGAGCATTTGCATAATGATGAGTGCATGAGGGCAAGCAAAAGAAAGATATGTGACAACATAGCTGGAGGCCTATTCCTTATGGTGTTATTGCATGCCGCCTTGAGTGGTGCAACCTAGCATGTCAGAAGGAAGTAGAGCTTAAAAGAAAAAAGACTGTGACATGTAGTATGATGTCTAATCATTTGACACCCATCCAATGGGAGGGAGAAAAGACAGAGCGAACCAAGCCACAGTGTGTCACAGACCTTCTTCTGTGCACTATCTCTCACTGAAGGAAGATACCCCCTCCCTCATGTAGGTGAAACCGAAGTAGCACTGTAGTAGAGGGAAGCTGGCCCTAGATGACAGGAGTACAGAGGAGCTCACCATAGATGACAGGACTGTAGGGGAGCTGGTCATAGATGACAAAAGTATAGAGGAGTTGGCATTAGATGGCAGGAGTACAGGGGAGCTGTCCATAGATAACAGGAGTATAGGGAAGCTGACCATAGAAGACAGGAGTGTAGGGTAGCTATTCATAGGTGACAGCCGTCTATAGATGACAGGAATGCAGGGGAGCTGGCCATAGATGACAGAAGTATAGGGGAGCTGGCCATTGGTGACAAGAGTATAGGGGAGCTGTCTACAGATAACAGGAATATAGGGGAGCTGGCCATATATGACAGGAGTGTAGGGGAGCTGCCCATATATGACAGTAGTATAAGGGATCTGGCCATATGACAGTAGTATAATGAAGTTGGCCATAGATGAAAGGAGTATATGGAAGCCAGCCATAAATGGAGGGAGTATAGGGGAGCTGTCCATAGATGACAGTAGTATAAGGGAGCTGGCTGTAGATGACTGGAGTGTAGGGGAGCTGGCCCTAGATGACAGGACTATATAGAAGCTAGGCATAGATGATGAGACTATTGAGTAGCTAGCAATAGATGACTGGATTATAGGGGAGCTGTCTATAGATGATAAGAGTGCATGGGAGCTGGCCATAGGTGACAGGAGTATAGGGGCACTGTCTATAGGTGACAGGAGTATAGGGGACCTGTCCATAGATGACAGGATTATAGGGGAACTGGCCATAGATGACAGGAGTATATGGGAGCTGAACACAGATTACAGGAGTATAGGGGAGCTGGCCATAGATGACAGGAGTTTAGGGGAGCTATTCATAGGTGATAGGAGTATAGGGGAGCTGTATATAGATGACAGGAGTATAGGGGAGCTGGCCATATATGACAGGAGTGTAAAGGAGCTGCCCAAAGATGACAGTAGTATAAGGGATCTGGCCATGTGACAGTAGTATAATGGAGCTGGCCATAGATGAGAGGAGTATAGGGAAGCCGGCCAAAGATGACAAGAGTATAGGGCAGTTGGCCATAGATGACAGTAATTTAGCGGAGCTGGCCTTAGATTACGGGAGTATAGGGAAGCTGGCCATAGATGGCAGGAGTATAGAGGAGCTGGCCATAGATAGGGGAATTGGCCATAGATGAAAAGAGTATAGGGGATCTGTCGATAGACGACAGGAGTATAGGGGAGCTGGCATAGATGACAGGAGTATAGAGGAGCGGGCCATAGATGGAGGGACTATATGGGAGTGGGGCATAGATGACGGGAGTGTAGGGGAGCTGTCTATAGATAACAGGAGTATAGGGGAGCTGGCCAGAGGTGACAAGAGTATAGGGCAGTTGGCCATAGATGACAGTAGTTTAGCGGAGCTGGCCTTAGATTACGGGAGTATAGGGAAGCTGGCCATAGATAGGGGAATTGGCCATAGATGACAAGAGTATAGGGGATCTGTCGATAGACGACAGGAGTATAGGGGAGCTGGCATAGATGACAGGAGTATAGAGGAGCTGGCCATAGATGACAGTAGTATAAGGGAGCTGGCCATAGATGACAGGAGTACAGGGTAGCTGGCCATAGGTGTCAAGAGTATATAGGAGTTTTCTATATATCACAGGAGTATATGGGAACTGGCCATATATGACAGGAGTGTAGGGGAGCTGCCGATAGATGACAGGAGTATAGAGGAGCTGGCCATAGATGACAGGAGTGTAGGGGAGCTATTCATAGGTGACAGGAGTATAGGGGAGCTGTCTATAGATGATGGATGTATAGGGAAGCTGGTCATAGATGACAGGAGTATAGGGGAGCTGGACATAGATAGGGGAACTGGCCATATATGATGAGTATAGGGGATCTGTCTAGAGATGACAGGAGTATAGGGAAGCTGGCCGTAGATGGATAGAGTATAGAGCAGCTGTCTATAGATGACAGCTGCATACAGGAGCTGGCCATAGATGACAGGAGTGTAAGAGAGTTATTCATAGGTGACTGGAGTATAGGGAAGCTGTCTATAGATGACAGGAATATAGGGAAGCTGGCCATAGATGACAAGAGTTTAGCCGAGCTGTCTATAGATGTCAGTAGTATAAGGGAGCTGGCATAGATGACAGGCATATAGGGGCACTGGCCATAGATGGAGGGAGTATACAGGAGCTGGGCATAGATGACAGGAGTGTAGGGGCACTATTCATAAGTGACAGGAGTATAGGTGAACTTTCTATAGATGACAGGAATATAGAGGAGCTGGCCATAGGTGACAAGAGTATATAGGAGCTTTCTATATATGACAGGAGTATAGGGGAACTGGCCATATATGACAGGAGTGTAGGGAAACTGCCCATAGATGACAGGAGTATAGAGGAGCTGGCCATAGATGACAGGAGTGTAGGGGAGCTATTCATAGGTGACAGGAGTATAGAGAAGCTGGCCATAGATGACAGGAGTGTAGGGGAGCTGCCCATAGATGACAGGAGTATAGAGGAGCTGGCCATAGATGACAGGAGTGTAGGGGAGCTGGTCATAGATGACAGAAGTATAGGGAAGCTGGCCATAGATGACAGGAGTACAGGGGCACTGGCCATAGATGGAGGGACTATATGGGAGTGGGGCATAGATGACGGGAGTGTAGGGGAGCTATTTATAGCTGACAGGAGTATAGGTGAGCTGTCTATAGATGACAGGAGTATAGGGGAGCCGGCCATAGGTGACAAGAGTGTAGGGAAGCTGTCTATAGATGACAGGAGTGTAGGGCAGTTGGCCATAGATGACAGAAGTATAGGGGAGCTGGCCATAGGTGACAAGAGTGTAGGGAAGATGTCTATAGATGACAGGAGTGTAAGGCAGTTGGCCATAGATGAGAGGAGTATAGGGGAGCTGGCCATAGATGACAAGTGTATAGTGGAGCTGTCCATGGCCGACACTAGAGTTGGATAGCTAGTCCTAGATGACAGGAGTATAGGGGAGCTGACCATAGATAACAGGAGTATAGGGGAGCTAACCATAGATAACAGGAGTGTAGGGGAGCTGGCCATAGACAACAGGAATATAGGTGAGCTAGCCATATATGACAAGAGTATAAGGGGTGCTGTCCATAGATGATAGGAGTATAGGGGAGCTGGCCATAGATAACAGGACTTTAGGGGAGCTCTTCATAGGTGACAGGAGTATAGGTGAGCTGTCTATAGATGACAGGAGTATAGGGGAGCTGGATATATATGACAGGAATGTAAAGGAGCTGCCCAAAGATGACAGTAGTATAAGGGATCTGGCCATGTGACAGTAGTATAATGGAGCTGGCCATAGATGAGAGGAGTATAGGGAAGACAGCCAAAGATGACAAGAGTATAGGGCAGTTGGCCATAGATGACAGTAGTTTAGGGGAGCTGGCCTTAGATTACAGGAGTATAGGGAAGTTGGCCATAGATGACAGGAGTATAGCGGAGCTGGCCATAGATAGGGGAATTGGCCATAGATGACAAGAGTATAGGGGATCTGTCTATAGACGACAGGAGTATAGGGGAGCTGGCCATAGATGACAGGTGCATAGAGAAGCTGGCCATAGATGACAGTAGTATAAGGGAGCTGGCCATAGATGACAGGAGTATAGGGGAGCTGGCCATAGGTGTCAAGAGTATATAGGAGCTTTCTGTATATGACAGGGGTATAGGGGAACTGGCCATATATGACAGGAGTGTAGGGGAGCTGCCCATAGATGACAGGAGTATAGAGGAGCTGGCCATAGATGACAGGAGTGTAGAGGAGCTGTTTATAGGTGACAGGAGTATAGGGGAGCTGTCTATAGATGACGGAAGTATAGGGAAGCTGGCCATAGATGACAAGAGCATAGGAGAACTGGCCATAGATAGGGGAACTGGCCATAGATGATGAGTATAGGGGATCTGTTTAGAGATGACAGGTGTATAGGGAAGCTGGCCATAGATGGATAGAGTATAGAGCAGCTGTCCATAGATGACAGTTGCATACCGGAGCTGGCCATAGATGATAGGAGTGTAAGAGAGCTATTCATAGGTGACAGGAGTATAGGGAAGCTGTCTATAGATGACAGGAATATAGGGAAGCTGGCCATAGATGACAAGAGTTTAGTGGAGCTGTCTATAGATGACAGTAGTATAAGGGAGCTGGCATAGATATCAGGCACATAGGGGCACTGGCCATAGATGGAGGGAGTATACAGGAGCTGGGCATAGATGTCGGGAGTGTAGGGGCACTATTCATAAGTGACAGGAGTATAGGTGAACTTTCTATAGATGACAGGAATATAGAGGAGCTGGCCATAGGTGACAAGACTATATAGGAGCTTTCTATATAAGACAGGAGTATAGGGAAACTGGCCATAGATGACAGGAGTGTAGGGGAGCTATTCATCAGTTGCAGGAGTATAAAGGAGCTGGCCATAGATGACAGGAGTGTAGGGGAGCTGCCCATAGATGACAGGAGTATAGAGGAGCTGGCCATAGATGACAGGAGTGTAGGGGAGCTGGTCATAGATGACAGAAGTATAGGAAAGCTGGCCATAGATGACAGGAGTACAGGGGCACTGGCCATAAATGGAGGAACTATATGGGAGTGGGGCATAGATGACGGGAGTGTAGGGGAGCTATTTATAGCTGACAGGAGTATAGGTGAGCTGTCTATAGATGACAAGAGTATAGGGGAGCTGGCCAGAGGTGACAAGAGTGTAGGGAAGATGTCTATAGATGACAGGAGTGTAGGGCAATTGGCCATAGATGAGAGGAGTATAGGGGAGCTGGCCAGAGGTGACAAGCGTATAGTGGAGCTGTCCATGGATGACAGTAGAGTTGGATAGCTAGTCCTAGATAACAGGAGTGTAGGGGAGCTGGCCATAGATAACAGGAGTATAGGTGAGCTAGCCATATATGGCAAGAGTATAGGGGAGCTGTCCATAGATGACAGGAGTACAGGGGAGCTGTCCATAGATGACAGAAGTGTAGGGGAGCTGTCCGTAGATGACAGGAGAATAGGGGAGCTGGCCATAGATGACTGCAGTGTAGGGGATCTGACCATAGATGAAAGGAGTGTAGGGGACCTGGCCATAGATGACAAGAGTGTAAGGTACCTGGCCATAGATGACAAGAGTATTGGACAGCTGGCCATAGATGACAGCAGTTTAGGGGAGCTGTATGACAGTAGTTTAGGGGAGCTGTCCATATATGACAAGAGTCCAGGGGAGCTGTCCATAGATGGCAGGAGTATAGGAAAGCTGGTGATAGATGATTTTAGTATAGGGGACCTGGCCATACATGGCAGGAGTGCAGGGGAGCTATCTATAAGTGACAGGAGTATAGCAAAGCTCTCTATAGATGACAGGATTATAGGGGAACTGACCTTAGATGACAAAGATATAGGGGATCTGTCTATAGATCACAGGAGTATAGGAGACCTGGCCATAGATGACAGTAGAATAAGGGACCTGGTCATAGATAACAAGGTTATAGGGAAACTAGCCATAGTTTACAGGAGTCTAGGGGCCCTGGCCATAGATGACAGGAGTATATGAGCCCTGGCCATAGATGACAGGAGTATATGGGACCTGGGCATAGATGACAGGAGTATAGGGGCCCTGGCCATAGATGACAGGAGTGTAGGGGACCTGGCCATAGGTGACAAGAGTATAGGGAAGCTGTCTATAGATGGTAGGAGTATAGAGGAGCTGGCCCTAGATGACAGATTTATAGGGAAGCTGGCCATAGATGGAGGAAGTATAGGGGAGCTGTCCAAAGAAAACAGTAGTATAAGGGAGCTGGCCATAGATGACAGGAGTATAGGGGTGCTGGCCATAGATGACAGGATTTTGGATAGTTAGTCCTAAATGATCGTAGATAACAGGAGTATAGGGGACCTGGCCATAGATGACAGGAGTATGGGGGGCTTTCCATAGATGAGAGGAGTATAGGAAAGCTGGCTGCAGATGTTAGGAGTATAAGGGAGCTGTCCATAAATGACAGTAGTATAAGGGAGCTGGCCATTGATAACAGGAGTGTAGTGGAGCTGTCCATAGGTGACAGGGGTATAGGGGAGCTGACTATAGATGAGCTTGAATTCAGAAGTATGACAGTGGGAAAAAATAGCTCAAAAAATGTGATTAAGAGTGGGAGCATTTAACTTCATAAGATCCATCCATCCATGCTGCATCCTGCTCCTACAGAGAACCTATAAACAGCCATCAGCATCCATGGGCATTATTAGGCAAGTAGTGTTGAAAGTAGATGCCAGGGCTTACGCACTCGTGCGCCACACATACACACACACACACACGCACACACACGCACACACACACACACACACACACACACACACACACACACACACGCACACACACGCACACACGCACACACACACAAACACACACACACACACACACACACACACACACACACACACACACACACACACACACACACACACACACACACCGCCAACATGCAATTTAGATTTATCAATGCATCTACTGCATGGCTTAGGGACAAAACTTGAGTACACAGAGAAAACCCACAGGAACATAGAGAGGGAATGCAGACTCCACACAGAAGGCACAAAGGCACTTCAGCCAAAAATTAAACCAGGGAACTTCTTGTTGTGAGGCAACAATGAAACCCATCACACCTCATTGTAGAGCAGTATACTTAAAAATGATGAAGTTTCTATAGCCAAAAACAGGCATATCCCTTAAAGTGTAATATATGACCAGAACTAGTTGGTACTGTCAAGATGATTTATGCATAGTACAGTTATATTTTCTGATTATCTAAAACCATGCAAATTTGGGGCAAAGTGTTAAACGCACAGCTTAGCTAATAAAATCATGAGTTTCTCTTCATGACCTTGCCTTATATTTTTATTATATTTTTGTCAGTTTCCATGCCTTCTTACATCTAACCACCATAGGTTACCCATTCATTCGTCTTCTCCAGGGCAGTAGTTATTCACAATGCTGCCATCAATGAGGAAGCCATGAGTGTTCAATTTTAGAACCTAACCCCTCCCACAGTTGCTGACATGAGTATTTTGCTACTCCATCCCCAATCGATATCATGAGGGATTTGCTACCCCTTCCCCCAAAGGTGTGCACATTCTCACCCACACCCCATGAATACCACCATGCAGACACAGCAGAGTTAAGCACATTCCTGTCCCCCATAACTGCACTCTGTGCTTCTTTTTCCTCACTGGGTGCCAGTAGTGCAGTGGGCTAGACCACCTCACTTTTCCCAAGATGGCCAAGCTGATGGCAACTACTCACTCCTACACTAATGCCCCAGCTTCAAATCAGTCTCATGCTGTCTGGATCACAACCAGGGCTTCATCTTCTATCTCAATGATCCAGGCATTTGGACCTGTTTTGGGGTAGTGCTTGGTCAGCATCCAATTTTCAAACTTAAGCTAATACTTTTGACAGCTATGATATTGTCTGCTGCTATCCCAGGTAAAAGTAGAAGTCTTAATTAGAACTAGCCGAGGAAGCATGAGGTGATGGAGATGAAGTGCCTGATATTGGGAGGTAGGATGCTCACTGTGGGACAGATGTAAAAATGAGGGCATCAGAGCCGAAGCCAATTGCAGGAAAGGTCAAAGAGAACAAATGATAGTGGTCTGCTCATCTACAAAACTCTCTTTGAGGAAAAAAAATTGTTATAGTCTAAGTCAGACTAAGTTTATCATCATGCTCATGTTCTCTCACATCCTCTTTTATTTTATATCCTTATGATATTTCTACAACTGTACCACACCTTTTCTTCTTCCTGTCCTCATGTAATATGTACTGAAGTTGCTTAAATTTGTCTTGAATGAGTATACAGCCAGTAATGTAGAGTCCATTCTAAATTATATTTACAATACATATGTGCAATGACATCATAAGGACTCTGTCACTGACTTTCTGCTATATCTCCTTACTCTCAAGATGTTCAAACTACAAATGCTGCCATGTTGCACATCATTATGTTTAATGTCAGGTCCTCATATTGTTTAGGAATGTCAGGTCCTCATCCTGTTTAAGGAATTACAGGACTTCATCAGTGATCTTATACTTCATTTCAAGGTTTCCCTTCCTCACATGCATAACCAGTTACTCTATATAATACCACTGGTCACTTTTCTACCAGTTGCCACTTGCTCACCAAATGATGGCATTTTTCCAAATTACTGTCCTATCAACAGTTTACTACGGTGGTGGTGTTGCGGTAGCATTGTCGCCTCACAGTAAAACTTTGTCCTGTTCGATTCTCAGCTAGAGCGTCTTCTGTGTGGAGACATGCGTGAATGGGCGTACCTTCGTTGAAGGTTGTACATCAGAGCTGGCAACTCGGCATGTAAAAGTCCACTGCCAATCATTAGCGGACCGGAGTTCCGCTGTGGCGACCCCTAACCGGGAAAAAGCCGAAAGACACAACAACTGTCCTATCAACAGAAGTGCATGTTCCTCCCTAATTCCCCATAGTCACCAAAACAACATAAAAGATAATTTTCCCTGTGACAGAATGTTTAATTCACTACTGATTGTTGTACCTTTTATAACCTAAATGCCATCTGTTCCCATTGTTTATTAGGTTTCAGTTTTCACCAGTGTGCCACCGTTATGGTCACTTCAAACCATCCAACATGTTAATGTATATGATGTGCGGAAAGACATTTAACTCCTGAGAGAATAATGGGAGTATTTTACTGATGCTGTTCAGAACACGCTTCCTTTGAAGCTCCACTCCGCATCTACTCATACTGAAATCTTATTTTCCTTTCGTTGTGATGTTTCAGTTTTATGTTACTAATATCAAGTTGCCTTCTCTTGTCAAAATGGAAGATTCAGTCTGAAAAACATGTAGATTAGTCACTCTAAAACCACAATATCTAAGACCCATTTCCTATACAACTGATGCAATACTTGATGTTTAGTAAAACTGATAGGCTTGGACTGTGTTTTGCAAACTATTTTCAGAGAATGCTTTCTTCTCAACTTCCTAAAGACTGGAATCTAACTTTGCAACACGTCATCCTTTCACTGTTTAAGAGCCAGATATCTGAATGAAAAAGTATTTCTAAAATGGAGGTTTAAAGATTGTTAAAAGTAATGAATAAAGCAAAGATAAATATATTTATTCTAAATGGAGGAGAAATAGATATACCAGACTGCTTCAGCCTCAATAATTAATTTTACTCTAAAAAGTCAAGAAATCCAGTGACAAATCATTCTTGATAGAATGGCCACGAAGCATCTAGAAAAGATCGTTAAGTGCTTAGGTATATCTCTGCATGCAAAGCTCCAACTAGTCCAAACTATGATATTCTCAATAACACCATATAGATGTGAAAGTTGGACAGTGAAGAAAATGTATACCCTTAAATTATGACATTGACAAAAGATGCTACATATATCATGGATGTTAAGAAAAGTTATCAGTCAGTATTATAGCTGTAGGCAGTTGACATAAAGGTTTAGGTTTTTACCTTACAAACACAAGGAGCAAGTTTTGATTCCTAATAGGGATAACTGGCTACACTTAAAATGACCCACAATGGCAGTTAGCCTAGTACTGATCTATGAACCACGATAAATACAAAGTAGACCTTGGAAGGTCAAATAACAAGACTTTAACTTTCAAATCATGCAAAGAAAAAGATCATGCTAGGCAAGGTTAAAGGTCAACATAAAAGAAAAAAAAACAAAATGCAATAGATTGATTACAGTAATGGTTGCCCCTCTGTCAGTGATTAGTCACCTGAGAATGGAAAACAGTTTAGGACAAATATATACAGAGTTGCCATGAGCTGACATTAGCTCAACAGAACTTTGAGGGCTTCCTTGATGAATTAAAGAAACATGGCAGAATGAGAGTTTGAGTTAAATAAAGTCAGTTATTATAAGAAAGCTACCATCTCTGTTTCCCAGGGGAAAAATACATGGTATCTCTCACAATGGAGACCCTTTTTTCATTGCCTATTTTTTGTTTTGCTTGTATTTCACTCCATGAGCACTGAGCATTATTGCAATTATAGCCCCATTCATCCCATTCCACCCCCCAACTTTCAGTATTAGAGGAGACTAAAGAGGGGATAGGTGAGAGTCAGAAAATGTAGCAAACATTTTGTCAGGGGATGTGGAAAGACTAAGTTCTATATTACTTCTCTCTCTCTTGGTGAATGACAAGTGCAGTGAAATCCATTCGGCCAGGCTCAGGATCCCAAGTTTCTGTGCAAATACAGCACATTTCTGGGACTTACCACAGAGGGTGTTCTTATGACAGATCAGACAGAGAAATCTGGTATTCCGTGATGAGTAACTGCTATAAGCTGCAAATGCCAACCCCTTCACAGATGCCTCCCAGTCACTAATCTAATCCCATTCACCAGCGGCTGAGGACTGCAATACTCTGTGCTATGTACATGAGCCTGCGCAAAGAGGGTTTTACATCCTCCTCCATTCTCATTGCTATAAATAACCATGCACAGTCACACTATAACTAAATCATTTGATCCTCCTTGTTATAAATTGTGATACCTTGACATTCCTATCATGTTGGTTCTGAAATTATGTAGCTATCCTTCTGCATACATGTCACATCCATTCAGCTAAATCTATACGCTGATGAATGTCGTAGATCTCAGTAAAGCTATGTGAGAACTTAGTAACTGATGATAATGTATATTTGCAACTAGTTGTACTGTTAACTCATGCCCTACTTCATTATAGTCTACTCAACTTTAACTGCCAATATTCATGCAGGGGATCCTGAATCAGAATAGATGTTTGTTGCTGAATCTAAATCCACTCCCAAGAAAATCAGAATGGCATTTTTTATCCAGCCCCCCCCCCCCCCAATTTTTAGATAGACATTTGTTTTACCAGGATAATCTGACTGGACAGCTAGTGTCCATTTTCAGCGGAGTCCTGGGGAGTAAAGCTCCAAGAACTTATAGTGTAATACATGGTGATTAAAGAATAAGAACAGTTACCATAAAATGTTGACATATGCTAAAAAGAGGGCTAATAATTAAAGGCAAATGCATTTTGAAGATGTTTACATACTTTAAATGATAAGATCAGTTAGGATAGTATGTTACAGGATGCTAACATTCAAAAGGTTGCTAACAAATTAGGGGAAGTTCTTTTAAATGATAAGAACAGTTTAGGATAAAATATAAAGCAATACAAGCTCATAGTACAGATATGTGATCACAGGTGTTATAGTGGCATAAGAATAAGTACAATATATGTACATAAGGTTTTCTAAGTAAGCACATATTTACAATATTTACAAAATATACAGTGCACATGAGTGGAGCAAAATGACAGTGCACAGTATGCATCAGAAGCCTCAGGGTATTACCTGCCTACAGTGGGGTGAGGGTTCATGAGGGATCATTGTAGTTGCAAAGGGGTTGGTGTAAAGGTGTGATTTAAGGAGGTCTTTGAATGTGGATGTGCAATTTTGTAACCTGAGGTCAGGAGGGAGGGTATTCTGTGCTTTTGCAACCTCGTGGGAGAATAGAGATTCTCCAGAGCTGTTCTTCCATGGATTAACTTCAATCAGAGCTTTGGCTTTGTTACTGGATCATAGTTCCCTGTTGGAGTTGTAGAAGTTTAGAATGCCAGTTAGAGCAGGGGTTTTATCAGGATGGTATAGTATTTGATGAGCTATATTGAGTTGGTGGTAACTTAGAGTAAGTTTAGAAATTCTAACCAGTGTAGTTTATGTAGGGATTGGCAGTGGTGGGAGTGTGATTCACCACTGGCTGTGAATCTAGCTATCTTATTGTAACATGTGGAAAGTTTGTTTATGTCAGTTTTGTTAAGATTTGTTAGAAGTGGGGAACCATAAAGTAATGTTGATAAGAGATGAGTTCTGGCTATGGCAGTCCTAGACTTGGAGGTTAGGAACTGTTTGCTGCAATACATGTACCCTAGCTTTTTGTGGACTTTAGAGGTAGTTTGGGATATATGTTTATTGTATTTAAGTTGCTGGTCAATTGTAACACGTAATAGTTTGGCCTCTGGTACTGGGGTGATGAGAGTGTTGTTGGCTGAGAGAATGGAGAAGACAAGGTCATTGGGCTTTGCTGGGTAGAACTCATTAGTTTTGTTTTTTGGGGGTTTAGTCATCATCATCTCCTTTCGGCTGTTCCCATCAGGGGTCGCCACAGCGGATCATCTGTTTCCATTTCTTCCTGTCCTCTGCATCATGCTCTTTCACACCAACCGCCTGCATGTCCTCTCTCACCACATCCATAAACCTCATCTTAGGCCTTCCTCTTTTCCTCTTACCTGACAGCTCCATCCTTAGCATCCTTTTCCCAATATACCCAACATCCCTCCTCAGCACATGTCCAAACCAACGCAATCTCGCCTCTCTTGCTTTGTCTCCAAACTGTCCAACCTGAGCTGACCCTCTAATATACTGATTCCTAATCTTGTCCATCCTAGTCACACCCAGTGCAACTCTTAACATCTTTAACTCTGCCACATCCAGCTCTGACTCCTGCCTTTTCGACAATGCTACCGTCTACAACCCATATAACATAGCTGGTCTCACTACCCTCTTGGAGGCCTTCCCTTTCACTCTTATTGTTACCCGTCTGTCACAAATCACTCTTGACACTCTTCTCCACCCATTCCACCCTGCCTGTACTCTCTTCTTCACCTCTCTTTCACACTCACCATTACACTGAACTGTTGATCCAAAGTACTTAAACTCATCCACCTTTACCAACTCTACTCCCTGCATCCTCACCATTCCTCTACCCTCCCTGTCATTTACACACATATATTCTGTTTTAGCCCTGCTGACCTTCATTCCTCTTCTCTCTAAAGCATATCTCCACCTCTCCTGGGTCTCCTCAACCTGGTTCCTACTCTCACTACATACCACAATGTCATCTGCAAACATCATAGTCCACGGGGCCTCCTGTCTAATCTCATCTGTCAACCTGTCCATCACCACTGCAAATAAGAAAGGGCTCAGAGCTGATCCTTGATGTAATCCCACCTCCACCTTAAACGTATCTGTCACTCCCACCGCAATCCTCACCAATGTCACACTTCCCTTGTACATATCCTGTACCACTCTTACATACTTCTCTGCCACTCCTGACTTCCTCATACAATACCACAACTCCTCTCTAGGCACCCTGTCATATGCTTTCTCTAAGTCCACAAAGACACAATGCAACTCCTTCTGACCTTCTCTGTATTTCTCCAACAACACTCTCAGAGCAAATATTGCATCTGTAGTGCTCTTTCTTGGCATGAAACCATACTGCTGATCACTAATCATCACCTCCCTTCTTAACCTAGCTTCCGCTACTCTTTCCCATAACTTCAAGCTGTGACAGATCAGTTTAATCCCTCTGTAGTTACTGCAGCTCTGCACATCACCCTTATTCTTAAAGATAGGTACCAAAACACTTTTTCTCCAATCCTCAGGCATCCTCTGACTTTCCAAAATTTCATTAAACAATCTGGTTAAAAATTCCACTGCCATTTCTCCTAAGCACCTCCATGCTTCCACTGGTATGTCATCTGGGCCAACAGCCTTTCCATTCTTCATCCTCTTCATAGCTGTCCTTACTTCCTCCTTGCTAATCTGCTTCACTTTGTGATTCACTATCCCCACATCATCCAACCTTCTCTCTCTCTCTCTCTCATTCTCTTCATTCATCAGCCCTTCAAAGTACTCTTTCCATCTACTCAACACACTCTCCTCACTTGTGAGTACGTTTCCCTCACTGTCCTTTATCACCCTTACCTGCTGCACATCTTTCCCAGCTCTATCCCTCTGTCTAGTCAATTGGTACAGGTCCTTTTCTCCCTCTTTAGTGTCCAATCTCTCATACAACTCTCTATATGCCTTATCCTTAGCCTTCGCCACCTCTCTCTTTGCCATGCGCCTCATCTCCTTATACTCATGTCTACTTTCTTCATCTCTTTGACAATCCCACTTCTTCTTTGCCAGCTTCTTCCTCTGTATACTCTCCTGTACTTCCTCATTCCACCATGTCTCCTTGTCCTCCTTCCTCTGTCCAGATGTCACACCAAGCACCTTCCTAGCAGTCTCCCTTACTAGATCTGCTGTAGTTATCCAGCTATTCGGTAACTCTTCATTGCCTCCCAGTGCCTGTCTTGACTCTTCCCTGAACTCCACCTCACAATCACCCTTTTTTAACTTCCACAATTTAATCCTTGGCACTGCTTTCACACTCCTCCTCCGCTTCTTGATCACCAACATCATCCTGCAGACCACCATTCTATGCTGCTTAACTACACTTTCCCCAGTCACCACTTTACAGTCTCCAATCTCCTTCAGGCTGGCCCTCCTACATAGGATATAATCCACCTGTGTGCATCTTCCTCCACTCTTGTACGTCACCCTATGCTCCTCCCTCTTCTTGAAATACGTATTCACCACAGCCATGTCCATCCTTTTCGCAAAATCCACAATCATCTGACCTTCTGCATTCCTCTCCTTAACACCATACCTACCCATCACTTCCTCATCCCCTCTGTTCACATCACCAACATGCCCATTGAAGTCCGCTCCAATCACTAGTCTCTCACCCTTGGGTACACTCACCACCACTTCATCCAACTCACTCCAAAATTTTTCTTTCTCATCCATCGCACACCCAACTTGTGGAGCATATGCACTAACAACATTCATCATTACACCATCAATTTCAAGCTTCATAAACATCACTCTATCAGACACTCTCTTCACCTCCAAAACACTCTTGGCATACTGTTCCATTAGGATAACCCCTACCCCATTTCTTCTGCCATCCACACCATGATAGAACAATTTGAACCCACCTCCTATACACTTGGCCTTACTTCCCTTCCATCTGGTCTCTTGCACGCACAATATATCAACCTTCCTTCTCTCCAGCATATCAGCTAGCTCTCTCCCTATACCAGTCATACTGCCAACATTCAAAGTTCCTACCCTCAGTACTACACTCCTAACCTTCCTCCTCTCTTCCTGCCTTTGGGCATGCCTTCCCCCTCCTCTTCTTCTTCGGCCAACAGTAGCCTAATTTCCGCCAGCACCCTGTTGGCTTTTGGGAGTTTAGTATCAGTTGGTATTTGGACAGCCACTGTGGTGCAGTGGTTAGCATTGTCGCCTCACAGCAAGAGACTCTCCAGTTCAATCTTCGGCTGGGGTGTCTTCTGTGCAGAGTATGCATGTCCTCCCTGCGGTCATGTGGGTTTCCTCTGGGTGCTCCGGTTTCCTCCCACACCCTCAAAGACATGCAGCAAGTGGTACAATTGGTCCTAGGCGTGAGTGCCTGCATGTGTGTGCCTTCCGTGGCACTCAACACCATAAAAACTCCACTGCTAATCATGAGCAGACAAGGTGATCCACTGTGGTGATCCCTAACCAGGAAAAACCTGAAAGAGAGAGAGTATCAGTTGGTATTTGTTTAGCCATTTCTCTATCTCAGTGAAGGATTCTTGGGCTTTGCTTTGTAGAAGATGGATGTTGGATGCAGAGCAGATTAGAGTCGTATCATCAGCGTATTGGACAGTGTCAGCTTTTGTGGTTGCTAAGAGGAGTTGATTTGTAAATATATTAAAGAGAAGGGCGCCTAGGATAGAGCCTTGGGGTACACCACATGTAATGGGGAGTGGGGGTATAGGAAGTTGACCCATTTGACAGACTGTGAGTGGTTGTTTAGGTAACTGCTGAACCATTGCAGGGTGGCATTGTCGAGGTTAACTTTGGAGAGGCAGGCTAAGAGTTTATTATGAAAAACTGTGTCAAATGCCTTGGATAAGTCTGGCAGAGACAACTTTCCTGTGGTTCTGTATGAGTTTATGGTGTTGGAGAAGTTAATTAGAGCAGTGGTGGTGCTATGGGATGGTCTAAATCCATGTTGGGTTTTGGAGACTAGGTTGTTGAATAGAAGGTGGGTGAGGAGTTGGTGATGGATTCACCTTTTTAGAATCTTTGACAGGGGGTGATAGGATTGCAATGGGTTGGTAGTTGGAAAGGTCTATACAGGAGCCACCCTTGTGGAGGGGGGTGATATATGAGGTTTTCCACATGGATGGAACAGTGTGTTCAGTAATAGATCTATTTATTAGTAGGGAGATGGGGTAGGCAATGGCCTTAGATGCAGTTTGGAGGTATTCAGCTGGTAGATTGTCGGCAGCGAGGGTGGTTGGTTTGAGCTTTGCTAAGAGTTTTTGAATGGTTGGTGTTGGTACTGGTTTGAGTGAAAAGTGGGTAGAGTTTGTTTGGGATTTTGTGAATTGTGGGTGGGTTGTGGGAGTTATATAATTTATGAGTTTCAGTATGGAAGAGGTAAAATAGTTGTTGAAGTTGGAGGCTATGTCAAGGTCTGTGCCTTCAATGTTTGGTGGTGGTGTAGTGGCTTTTCTGGGCTGGAGGATGTTGTCCACTGCAGCCCAGAATTGTTGTTGGTTGTTACTGCATTTCATTTGTAAGGAAATATAGTGATTTTGTTTGTTCTTCCTGGCCTGCTTTTTTGCCTTATTTCTAAGTTCGGAAAAGTTTTGCCTAGTTTTTGGTGTTTTGTGTTGTTGCCAGGTTTTTCAAGCTTTATCCCTATCTTTTAGTAAGGTCTTTGTGGTTTTCTCTAGCCAGGGGGCAGGGTTACTGTGTACCCTAATTGTTTTGATTGGGGCTAATTGGTTTAGAATCTCTAGGAATGTGGAGTTAAAGTGTTCTACTGCTTTATCCAGGGGAGAGCTTTGATGGGAGCCCAGTTACAGGATTTTAGAGTTTCTGAAAATTGATCTGAAGGGAAGTTTTTTTGGGAACGGGTTTGTAGCAGGGAGGGTGGGTTGGTACATTTAAGTTAGTGCCAAAGGACAAAAGTTGGATTGTGGTCACTCAGAGAGTTGGGCAGTGTTCTGCATTGGTGGGCAGTGTTGGCGTGGTTAGTGAAGATCCAGTCCAAGGTGGATTCTCTTTTGGTGGTCATGTCTATACATGTGGGTGAGTGTATGAGTTGAGTGAAGTTATATAGGTTAATGTGGTTGGTGGCTGCTGGTGAGTGTATTGAATTAGCTGATTCACTCAACAGCCGAAGAACAAAATAAATAAAGGTGTGGCAGAAAGATAAAACAGAAATAGGTCATAAATTATATGAAATGTTTATCAGACTAAAATAATTTATAAGGTGGCAGGTGAAATTATTAACTTGGGCTCAGGAGCTCTATGAGATATTATGTGCCCTGGAATTTTGCACCAAAAAATTACCATTATCATTCAAACATATGAATATATCAAAAATATTATTATGAATACATAACTGTAATTTAGTGTTTGTTTTTTTTTCCTCTCTTGGATTAGGACAAGTGAGTTAGATTTCCTCCAACAGGTCCCTGTCTTATTTTTAAGAGGGATTTTTCTTATTAGGAGTATGATAAAGGCAACCATTCCACAATCAGAAACAACTTTTTTAAATGATTTTAGTTATTTAATTTTACTTACAATTTTATTTTATATATATTTCAGTTTATTCTATTGTTCTGCTTTCTTTTCACCCCCTGCCTTGCCTTATTATAGTTTAGTATTCAGTGTATTCATTGTTAATACATAAAATGCCAAGATTTAAGCATGTCAGTACTCTTAAAGACAATAAATAAATACTAATACAATGTCATCATCTCCTTTTGGCTGTTCCCATTAGGGGTCACCACAGTGGATCATCTGTTTCCATTTCTTCCTGTCCTCTGCATCATGCTCTTTCACACCAACTGCCTGCATGTCCTCTCTCACCACATCCATAAACCTTATCTTAGGCCTTCCTCTTTTCCTCTTACCTGGCAGCTCCATCCTTAGCATCCTTTTCCCAATATACCCAGCATCCCCCCTCAGCACATGTCCAAACCAACGCAATCTCGCCAAACTGTCCAACCTGCGCTGACCCTCTAATATACTGATTCCTAATCCTGTCCATCCTAGTCACACCCAGTGCAAATCTTAACATCTTTAACTCTGCCACATCCAGCTCTGACTCCTGCCTTTTTGTCAATGCCACCGTCTCCAACCCATATAACATAGCTGGTCTCACTACACTCTTGTAGACCTTCCCTTTCACTCTTACTGGTACCCATCTGTCACAAATCACTCCTGACACTCTTCTCCACCCATTCCACTCTGCTTGTACTCTCGTCTTCACCTCTCTTCCACACTCACCATTACTCTGAACTGTTGATCCCAAATACTTAAACACATCCACCTTTACCAACTCTACTCCCTGCATCCTCACCATTCCTCTACCCTCCCTCTCATTTACACACATATATTCTGTTTTAGCCCTGATGACCTTAATTCCTTTCCTCTCTAAAGCATATCTCCTCCTCTCCAAGGTCTCCTCAACCTGGTCCCTACTCTCACTACATATCACAATGTCATCTGCAAACATCATAGTCCACGGGGCCTCCTGTCTGATCTCATCTGTCAATCTGTCCATCACCACTGCAAATAAGAAAGGGCTCAGAGCTGATCCTTGATGTAATCCCACCTCCACCTTAAATGTATCTGTCACTCCCACCGCAGTCCTCACCAATGTCACACTACCCTCTAACATAAAGTCCACAAAGACATAATGCAACTCCTTCTGACCTTTTCTGCATTTCTCCACCAACACTCTCAGAGCAAACATTGCATCTGTAGTGCTCTTTCCTGGCATGAAACCATACTGCTGATCACTAATCATCACCTTCCTTCTTAACCTAGCTTCCACTACTCTTTTCCATAACTTCAAGATGTGACAGATCAATTTTATCCCTATGTAGCTACTGCAACTCTGCACATCACCCGTATTCTTAAAGATAGGTACCAAAACACTTTTTTTCCACTCCTCAGGCATCCTCTGACTTTCCAAAATTTCATTAAACAATATGGTTAAAAATTCCATTTGTCCTAAGCACCTCCATGCTTCCACTGATATGTCATCTGGGCCAAATACCTTTCCATTCTTCATCCTCTTCTTAGCTGTCCTTACTTCCTCCTTGCTAATCTGTTTCACTTCCTGATTCACTATCCCCACATCATCCAACCTTCTCTCTCTCTCATTCTCTTCATTCATCAGCCCTTCAAAGTACTCTTTCCATCTACTCAACACACTCTCCTCACTTGTGAGTAGGTTTGCCTCACTATCCTTTATCACCCTTACCTGCTGCACATCTTTCCCAGCTCTGTCCCTCTGTCTAGCCAATTGGTACAGGTCCTTTTCTCCCTCTTTAGTGTCCAATCTCTCATACAACTCTCCATATGCCTTATCATTAGCCTTCGCCACCTCTCTCTTTGCCATGCGCCTCATCTCCTCATACTCATGTCTTACTACCCTCTTCTAGACCTTCCCTTTCTTATATATATGTATGTATATATATATATATATATATATATATATATATATATATATATATATATGTGTGTGTGTGTGTGTGTCTTTGTAATTTTATATATAAGAACAAACACATTGACATAAAATATAACTACTTATAAAAGTGACAAGTACCTACATCAGTTCTTGCTATATACATTACTAAAATTCAGTCATTAAAGTGACTATAGAACATAGATTAATATTTCTCTAGAAATTATACAGTTTTATTCAAAATTATATTCTCTGGCTATTTTGTTTTCATAATAATAGTGTCATTTCTTTATGACATACAACAGTGGCAACATCTATAAATTCTTTTTTTTTCAAAATATTTTATTAAGTTTTCCAAGAAAAGTAAAAGACAACAAATGACAAACGGTATTCTCATTCTAAGACAAATTATTAACAAACAAGGTAAAAACTATTTACACTATACACATAGGCCTGAAGCAAAACTGCAGATCACATTTAAAATAGACAAGTTCTTTTGTATAAGTATCAGTTCAGAAAGAGTTGTCATCCATTTGTAAAGTCTCAATAAGTGCTAAAACTTTTGTCCAAGGATTATTAACAAATGTCTTTGGATAGATTCTAAGTTCTTTGGTCTTAGTTTCTTTGATTGCTAGGTCTTTCACTGAAGACAAGAAATCCTCAACAGTGGGTGGGCAGCTAGTTTTCCATCTTCTAGTGATGCATTTTCTGGCAATAGCAAGTACTGACCATAGTAAATATGAATTATTCTTATTCAAAAAGTAACCTTCATTCACATTGAAAAGAACTAATGATTTAGACAATAAGAAGGAATCAGTGAATAATGCTTTGAGAAAATCTTCTATGCTGTTCCAATAGCCCTTTAATTTAGGACAGTCATAAAAAAAATGTGTGTCCAATCGGCTTTAGTATGTTCTGTACATCTCCAGTAGGATGCGCTGCAGCTATTATTGATTTTAACCTTCTTATCTGGCGTCAGAAATGCCCTATCGAGATATTGCCAAGTAAAAATACTCCAGTAATGAGACCATGCAGTATGCTTGATGGATAACAGAATTTTTTGTTTTTCATCATGTGAGAAATTAAAAGAACAGCCTTTGAATATAAAGTTCCAGTAACTTTGATTTATATTAGTCTTATAACCAACATGTTATATAATTTTGAAATAATGTTATTTGTATTAAAGCTATTATGTAAAGTTTCACACATGAGCGTTATCATCTTTGGTGTTTCTTTTTTTTTTTAAAACAAATTTATTGTTTTAACATATAAGAGAAATATCATAACAATTTTATACAAATAATTAAAAATAGGTATTATTATAATATTCAACAAAACAACTAAAGTATTTACAAAGACATCCACTACAATCAGATCAATTAATTAAACTAAAATACTGTGCTATTGAAATTAGAATTTTTTTAACAAATTTTGTAAATTATCCCATACAATAAAATGTGATGTTTTTCTAGTTGTTCTCATTCTAATTGTGCTTATTTCCATATGACACATTATATTCATAACATTTTTAAATTCATTGAACGAAGGAGGTGTACCTAAAATCCAATTTCTAGTTATTATTTTCCTAGCCACTGCTAGGATAGACCATAACAAGGGAAGCTTAATCTTTTTAACACATTGAGGTACAGGTGTGTTGAATAATATAAGAGACTTAGAAATAATGAAATTATCTGTAAAAAGAGCCTGCAAAAATTCATTAATTGACTTCCAGTATTCTTTCAACTTCATACAGTCATAAAACATATGAGCCCAGTCAGCATTAATTTCTACATTACATCTCTTACATAGATTATCTTTATTATTAATTTTATTCATCATCAAAGGTGTATAAAAGATCTATGTAAAAATTTCCATGTATAAAGTCTCCAGACAATGGAAGATGTAATTCTATAAGCAGATTCCAATATATATTGTTTATCTTGTTGAGTTGGTGGGTCCCCATTAATAGAGGTGAAATAATTCCAGTATGAATCTACATTGTAAAAAGTTTCTTGTCTGATAATTTTATGTATATATGAAAGTTTACCTTTATCAGAAACTTTATGCTGTAAATTTATTATCAAGTAATCAATCAGTTTTGGAATAGATTCTTTAACTGTTATAGACATTAGATCTATTCTATCAATGAGATGTTGTCTAAAGATGTGAACCTCTAACCAGCAAGTTTCTCTTAGATCAAATTCTTGTTTTAAGAAATCTAGATTTTTAACTTTATTATCAGATATCAGCTGATACCAGTTCTTTAGATTATTATCTATAGCTAAATGAGCTCCTTCAGAAGTAGATGACATAAGCATACCCTGAGTATAAATTATAGGGAATACAATAAAATTCCATTCCCTATACTTAGGGTGCATGAATATAAAGTTACGATAACTAATAATAATATTTAATGGGTAACAGACCATATGTTTAGGTGTAATAGGTGAAGTACAAAATTCCTTTAGCAACCACAACATGGAGTTATTTATAATCATATTTTTATGTGTTAAGGAGATTTTCATGAAGTGCATACTAATTAGCTCCCAATAATCTTTCCATTTTGCGACATATGACCGATCTATTAATAAAGTAATAACTTTTATAATAGAAGAGATAATATATAAATTAAAGTCTGGAAAAGAAATACCCCCTTGAGACCAGCTATTAGTATGTTTCTTTAATGCAATCCTAGGTCTATTAGGTGCCCATAAGAAATTTAACATTAGTGTATTCAGTTTCTTGATAGTTATTTTTGTAGGTGAAAGTATTATTGATTGTATTAAGTATAAAATCTCGGGGAATATTATAATTTTAATAATTGTAAGTCTCTCCTCCATAGTAAAAAACATATTATTCCAGGTATTAAAAAGATTTTGTATATTAAGAAAACAGGTATTATAGTTATTATATATAATAGATTTAATATCTTTAGATAGTATTATACCTAAATAAGTTATCTGACCTGAGTTGGGTACATATTTAGTAAAATCACTAATGAGAGTATTTTTTCGTGTATATATAGGTAGTATTTTAGTTTTTTCTTCATTGAATATTAAACCAGAAATACTTTTAAAATTCATCATTTTATCAAATAAAGACTGCATAGAAGAATTAGATCCTGCTGATGTAATTAGAACATCATCTGCAAAAGTTGAATTTTTGATGTTGTATTTTCTTCTATTTCAAAACCCTCTATGTCAGTACTGTTTCTAATCAAATTAGCCCAAGGCTCCATTACTAAAGTGAATAATAGTGGAGAAAGTGGACATCCTTGCTTTGTACCTTTAAGAATGGGTATTTTTTGTGAAACATATGTTCCTACCTTAATATAAGCCAGCGTTCCTTTGTATAAATGCTCAATTAAATTTACAAATGCATCAGAGAAATTTGTGCACTTCAGTAAGGTAAACAGATAGTCCCAACTTACTGAATTAAATGCTGAACCTATATCAAGACTAATAAGTGTTAAATCTTTCTTTTTCCTATTTGCAAAATCAATTAATGTTAAAGTTCTTCTTATATTATCAAAAGTATTTCTATTTACAATGAAGCCTGTCTGATCTATGTCTATAATGCTGGGGATAATTGTCTTCAATCTATCAGCAAAAATACTCATAAACATTTTATAATCAACATTAAGTAATGAGATGGGTCGATATGAAGAACATCTAGTTGGATCTTTATTAGGTTTTAAAATTGGTGAAATAAATGTATATTGCCAAGATGGGGGGGGTTATTAACTCAGTTTGGGCCAGAATAAAAACCGTATGTATTAATGAATATGTAGTTTTAGAAAGGATTTTATATATCTCTGGTATAATACCATCATTACCCGGTGCTTTGTTTGATTTAAGCTTATTTATTTGTGTAATAACTTCTTTATATGAAATACTCTTGTCCAATAGTTTAATCTGTTGTTTATTAAGCTTTTTATTCATGTTTGTGGTTATAAACTCCTTTATTTTATCTTTAGGTTCCATGTTAATGTTGTTATGGTTAATCTTGTGAAAGTGATTTCTAAATTCATCCAGTATTTCTGGTATACTAGAAACATTCTTCTTTTCCTTAGAGAAAAGATTTCTTTGATATGGTTTTGTTTATTCAATCTTTTGTTTTATTTTTAAGTCTATGTAAGTATTTGGAGCTTATTGAATAAGACAAAACTTGTATTTCTCTAAAGTTATTTTAACTTTATGAGTTAAAATTTCTTTGTATTTCTCATTTAGTTTGTTTATTTCTTCAATAACTTTCTTGTCCATAATATTTTCTTTATTATTATGTTTATAAGAGTCTAGTTTACTTTGAATATCTAACAATTCCTTATCCCAAGATTTCCTTTTGTTATTATACCATCTGATACTTTGTCCATATAGATATGATTTTAAGGCATCCCAAACATAGACAATGGAGACTTCAGGAGTATTATTTATGTCTAGAAAATGTTGTACTTCTGAAAGTATATATTCTTTATAGTCTTTTAGCTGAGTTAAGTATGCTGGTATCCTTTTGATCTGAACATTATGAGTATTTTTTATCATGAATTCAAAAACAATTGAGTTATGATCAGATATAGGACATGAAATTATTTTGGAATTAATTAAATCTGTTACCATCTGGTTAGAAATAAAGACCCTATCTATTTTTGAATAAGTTTTGTATCTGTTAGAAAAAAGGTGTATGGTAATGATTTTGACTCTATCTGATTATTAATATCATTCAAATGATAAGAATTAGCAAAATCATTTAAATGTTTTGCATTAGATGTAATTCTTCTTTTCTTTATAGTGGTAGTATCACTTTCATGTAGTATACAATTAAAATCACCAGCTAAAATAATATCCCTATAGAGAATGATATGATCTTATCAATATGATGTTTCACTGTATTAATACCAATTCCAGGTATCCAGTATACATTAATTAAAGTGTAAGTCTTCCCATTAATTTGTATTGTAACCATACAAAACATTCATTTGTCATCCTGATAAGACTTAATGGTTTTAGGAATGGGCATACTTTTATTCCATAAAATAGCCACTCCTCTTTTTCTGAGTGTGCTCTGAACTAACCAATACTGCATACTTATTAGTGGCTAGTTTATCAATATCTTTTTTCAAGAGATGGGTTTCTTGCAGGAAGACTAGATTGGCCTTGTGTAGATTAATGTATCTTATTAGGCTTGCCCTTTTACACGGATTATTCAATCCATTAATGTTTAAAGAAATTCCTTTTAAAGATGTCATTTGGCATTTTTAAAACTCAAGAATCTTATGATCAAAATAACAAATAACAAGATAAATAATGTTACATCTCCTCTTTTAGGTGTACCTTTAAATATAGCTGTATTTATTAAATCTCTTATGGGATTTTGTATAGGATTCAATTTTGTTTGTAGTGACAATGAGTGTACAAAATATATTGTGGATGTCAAAACTATATACATATAACAATGAACAAGTGAAAATAATGTAAGGATTAAACCTTGCATCCCGCCTGGAGTTGAAAACTCCAACTTAGAGCAGTATTTACTACTCAAGTTAACCCCCTACCCTAAGCAGCAGTACCTCAGCTACCACCTTATTAATTTAATACTAGTTATATTTAACTGAGGTTAACAGTTTTCAATTCAATTATCTATCAAGACAAAACTACACATTTGGTAAAACTGCATCATATAAACTAAAATAAACTTTTTTTTTTTTAAACAACTGTTCATACTATTATATAGATCTATGTAATATATAACACTTGAATTCTAATAGCATTCAAATAATCTTAATGTTAGAAATCAAGAGGAGAGAAAATTATGTTCTAACATTCATTTAAATCAAAAACTTTGGCTAATATGATTCAGACATTACATGCATTAAGATGCATCTATTTTCTGTCATGTGAATTCTATCAACAGCTTCCAAAAAATCTTGAATTGTTTGTATATGAGCATTTACTTAAACTCATTATTGTCAATAGAGTAAAATATTGTATTCATAAAAATTATTATAAATCATATTGCATAGTTATGCAGATTCTCAGAAACACCTGCATTATTACCTAAAAAAAAAAAAAAAGCCATCACACACATAAACACAGACACACACACATACATATACACACACACATACACACACACACACACACACACACACACACACACACACACACATACATATACACATACACATATATACATAGATACACACACACACACACACACACATATATATATATATTTATCTGATCTCACTGAGTTGTGTGTTAGTAGAGCACTATCCTACTTGCTGTCCCTAGAATAAATCTGTCTGCTTTATACAAAATAATGCACAGCAAACACATATTAGTAACCAGATTTTACAATCATGCTAACCTACTGCTTTAAAATATATCACATGACATTTCTTCCAGAATAGAGTTATAAGATTATTTATGCTTGCCAATCAGATGAATTAAATGAGTTATAGTAAAGTATATGTTTGGGACACAAGTTTTTAACACAGATTATTATGCTACTGTTAAGTAGATTTTCAAAAACATTTAAATAAATGTTTCATTTTCTATGCCTTCTAAAATAAGATATTTACTTGATACAAGAAACTACATCATCCAAACTCATCATAACTGACATATTTTATGAATAGAGTATTTTTCCTGAATCTGTGGTGTGTCAGTGTGATAACCTTGTCAATGTTTATACTAACTGCTTTCAGTTTCTCTGTGAAAATTCTGTGAGTGAAGCTTCTGAGGAAACTCATGGACACTATGCATGAGACAGCCCACATCCCAGATTGTCTCCCTTAACATTTTGGTGGGAAACTTATTAAAACTTGTGGCAAACATTCATTTTGTCAATAGAGTAAAATATTGTATTCATAGAAATTATTATAAATCATATTGGATAGTTATGCAGATTCTCAGAAAAAAGCCATCACACTCACACACACACACACACATACATACACACACACACACACACACACACACACACACACACACACACACACATATATATATATATATATATATATCTGATCTCACTGAGTTGTGTGTTAGTAGAGCACTATCCTACTTGCTGTCCCTAGAATAAATCTGTCTGCTTTATACAAAATAATGCACAGCAAACACATATTGGTAACCAGATTTTACAATCATGCTAACCTACTGCTTTAAAATATATCACATGACATTTCTTCCAGAATAGAGTTATAAGATTATTTATGTTTGTCAATCAGATGAATTAAATGAGTTATAGTAAAGTATATGTTTGGAACACAAATTTTTAACACAGATTATTATGCTGCTGTTAAGTAGATTTTCAAAACATTTAAATAAATGTTTCATTTTTATGCCTTCTAAAATAAGACATTTACTTACTACAAGAAACTACATCATTTAAACTCATTATAACTGACATATTTTATGAACAGAGTATTTTTCCTGAATCTGTGGTGTGTCAGTGTGATAACCTTGTCAATGTTTATACTAACTGCTTTCAGTTTCTCTGTGAGAATTCTGTGATTTGAAGATTCTGAGGTAACTCAAGGACATTGTGCATAAGACAGCCCACATCCCAGATTGTCTCTCTTAACATTTTGGCGGGAAACTTATTAAAAACTAGTGACAAACATTCATTTAGCAGTGTAAATGCATCTAAACATGACAGAACCTCCACAATGTATTCCACAGATCATCACAGCCTCTATGCAAGTGAAATTAAACTCAAAATTACCAACAAGCAATAAAACTCAGCATTCTTCTCCCAACTCAATTTTCATACAAATCCTATTATTCACTGTGCCCACACAGTCTAAAAGCATTTCTATATATTAATAAAGAAAAGAAAAAGAGAGTAGAAAATAAAAGGGAGTGAGGCAGAAATAAAAAATGTAAGAGAAAGCTGTAAGAAGTATATACAATGGAATGTTACTTACTGTTTATATTAATAGAGTTAAAAATAAAACATATTATTTACTCTTATTTAGTTCTGATTATTATTAGTTAAAGCATGACAGATTATTTACAAACAAGCATAAGCAGTATAATCAAGAAAGTATAATTAGAAATAGCATTTGAAGAACTTATAAACTTTTACAAGAAATAAATATGTTATTATTCTATTAATGATATTTTCATTACTGTTCTCTCCTGCCCTCCCCACCATTTACCAACTACATTATCTAAATAGAATGTCATTGTTTAAACAAAGAAAATAAAAAAAAAAGAAGAAAAAAAAAAGGTAAAGATAAAAATGTATCAAATTACTAACCTTACTTTTTCAGAAAGAAAAACAAATCGAGTCACAGCCTGCCATTAAATCCTCAGGCATTTTGACTGGTTATGAAACAAAACATTTCTTTGCACATAGAGAATAACTTTGATTAAATCTTTTCCAAAATATTTGTGGCTTTCTGGAAATGCAGGAACTATATTCAAAAAGATTAATAATGAACTAAAATGATGAGAGAAAAAAAACATATAACAAATCATTTGTTTTTTAGTCTCTTCTTCTTCTCTGAAGTCTTCCAGGAAGCTTCAGTTGCCAATCTCTTTAATGAAGAACTAGCCCATTCCATTTCTTCTATTTTATCCAAAATCCTTTTTTTCTTTGACAAACAGTAAAGCAGAGTCTAAATCATCGAAGACCTTAGGACCATCAGGAAGGAAGATTTTAAGCTTGGCAGGAAACAGAAGGTATGTTTTAAACTGTGCTTTTTTAAGCTCCCTTATTAGTGGCAGAAAAACTTTTCTTTTAGCAATTACCATGGAAGAATAGTCATTGTCAAAACGCACAGTTGTCTCATTAAACTTAACAGGAGCTTTAGCCCAAGCAGATTTAAGAACCATCTCTTTATCAAAAGATGATAGAAATCTAACTATAACTGATCTAGGATAGTTTTTGTTAGAGTTAGTATTAGCTATAGATCTATGTGCTCTTCGATACCAAAAGAGAATGCTTCTGGTAAATCTAAAGTTTTAGGGAGCCATGTTGTTTAAAAAGAAGTAATATTTTTACCTTCAATATTTTCTGGCAGTCCAAAAATCCTAATGTTATTGCGCCTAGATCTATTTTCCAGGTCATCCAGCTTTGTTTGTAAATGTGTATTTTGTTTCAGCAGAAACTCAATGTTGATTTCCTGTTCTTGTATTTTATTTTCCATGTCATTCACAGCTTCTTCTATGCCTGTCATCTGGATCTTCTGTTGTTGCAGGTCCATATGTAACAAGTCTATTTGTTTTGTAGCTTTTTCTATGAAAGTGTCTATTTTAGTATCCATTTTATCCATCTTAGCAGTAAGTTGCTGGACTATAATTATCAGAGACTGAAGTTCTTTCTTGATGCTGGAGTCTTGAGAATTTGTCTTACTGGAACTCATTTCAGACTGATAAACTGACAGGAAAATTTCCAAAGTAATTTCTGACAGGAATATTATTAAGATTTCCTTTCTTTTTTAGATATAGTTCAAGAACTATATAAAACAAACATATTTAGAAAGAAAATTACTTCAAGAATTAATTTTTTAAGTAATTAATTCCTGTCAATGTAATGAAATTGGTGGAGCTGAAGAAATCTGCTGCTATCCTGTGTTCATCCTTGGCCACGCCCCATCTTTGGTGTTTCTTGATAAGATGAGTTTTTAAGCATTATGCATAAATCTTGAGAATATGTTAAGATACTTTGTAGAATTAACCAGTTTTGAGGAAGTAAATCATGCTCTTTTGTAAGAAACTGAGAGTCTAAAACTTTAGTGTCATTTATGCATTGATACCAACATATAAAGTTCTTGGATTCCCAACTATCTAGAACACTGAGATGTATTTTATCAGGAAAATTCCTTGTAATTTTAAAGGGTGTTAACAGTTCAAACCAGGTCTTAATATCAGCATTAGAGTTAACAAATTTTCTGAAGAAATTAAAATAGTGATTTAATGAATTTAATTTTGTGGGTTTATCAATATTGTGTTGGGTAATATGACATAAGAAGTACCAGAACTTATTAGAATAATTATTCAAAGGAAGTTTGGTTAACAGGGCATTTTCATTAGTTAGTAAGGTTAGATGTAATAGTTTCCAACTAGAGTGATAATTTGGATTAATCCAGTTTAAAATAATCTTAAATATGGATGCATTAATATATGTTTCAATATCTGGGAATTTGATTCCTCCTTGATCCCAAGATCTAATGTGATGTAAAAAAGCTATTCTGTTTCTTTTGGGGAACCAGAACAATGTCATTAGTAATCTGTTTATATCTTTAATGTACTGATATTTATAAGAAAAGTTAAGAACTAGAGCTATGTAGAGTATATTTGGTAAAAGTGTCATTTTTATTAATTGTAACCTGTCTTCAAAGGTGATGAGAATTTTATTCCATTTGTATGCTTATTTATTAAATTTATAATATTTTTATAATTATATTCAGTTGTGTTTTATCTGTGGATTTACATAGTGTTATTCCTAGATAAGTAGGAGAATCTGAGATTGCACCAACAGTGTGATGATTATCCGATTGTACAGTTCCCTTCTTATTTAAGAGCATATGTTTAGATTTAGATCTATTGAAATGTAAACCCGAGATTTTCTGGAAATGGTTCATCACAGAATCTAATTCTAATAGAACTGATTGTGAATTACTTAACGTGAGCAAGATATCATCTGCATAAAGCATTATCTTGGAATTATACTGATTGTAAATATTTATACCAATGATCTTTGGATTGTCACAAATAAGGACAGCAAACGTATAAATTCTGTAAATGAAGGTGTAATTTTATTTTTATGGTTCTTTCTAGTAATTTTCCTGGCATTTATTAATAATCTCCAGAGATATAGGAATTGAGACGGAGGTACACATCTGAAAATTGTAGTAGTAAACACCTCCATAAGCTTAGTTAATATGAATTTTTCAGACTGCATTACTTGCAGGAATCATTGATTTTTTTCCCCAAAAACATTGTAAAACTTTGCAATCATAAACCATATGCTGGCAATCTGCTTTGATTAAGGATCTGCATCTCCAACAAATAATGTCTTCCTTTTCGTATATAATTTCAATTCAACATGAAGTCATAAATAATCTGTGTAAAATTTTCCAAGACAATAATCTCTGAAATGAAGATGAGGTAGATTTTTGAGGATATTTAAATCATTTTTTTCTACTGTAGCTAAAAGCAAGCCACTTACTTGGAGAACATATTCCCAACAGTTATCTTTGATTCAAAATTTAAAGTTCTTAATAATATATATATATATATATATATATATATATATATATATATATATCTATATCATAGGCACCGGAAGCTGTTGAAGACTGGGGGGGGGGGAATGAGAGGAGCACTTAGTGATCTAAAAATGGTAATTATTTATAACTCTTTACTACCACACCATAGGTTCACTTGGAGGACATTTTAAGCTTAGCCATTTCCCTTTTGGTGCTTGAATTAACATTTTCTGATTGGTCTTACATATCCCATGGCTGATAATTATATATTAGCTCTAGTAAGAATACCTGTGATCATACCATAGATAATTTGAGGGGACCCATGTAAGGGATGCAGCATTTAGGAACTGCCTATATCCATCAGTGGCATGAGCGGCAATCCTGGAGTACATTTTCTATTACCCATCCTTAGATCCAAGTTGCATTTGAATATGGACAGACGAGCTTTGTTTTATTTTTATGGACAGTCTGTTCTGGAATAGTGGTAGCCTCTGTGATATATATCCATCTCTCCACACAACATACAGTTTAGATACCTGGACTGAGTATTTCTGATGCCATTTGACTTGCTTATGTTCAGTAGGTCCATCTGTATTAGGTCAGAGGATGCCTTTTATGGCAGACATATCACCACTAAGCACTTTGTAGAATACTGAGTATAGTAATAAATTTTTGAGGTGGTCCATGTAAGACCTATCGTTTAGGACTTGTATCCTTTTAGTAATCTCTGAAGGTATTCCAATTATTGCATGGGGCTGGACAGATACATGCCAAAGTGGGCATTATACAAAATGACTGACCTAATGAGAGCTTTGTAAAGGGGGTCAACAACATTGCTAGATCTAGTCACAATCAATTTGTTTATAAGCTGTGCAATATAAAAAGGCTTTCTTATGACTCTGGATACATGTTGGTCAAATGTTAGGTCACTGTATACACAATTTCCCAAATGCCAAACAATTGGATCAGTTCTCAGGGGCATTGTCATGATTTTGACACCAGTTATTATTTGGGACAAACCTTCCTGCGAGATGGTTAAGTCATTTGGGGATTCAATAACTGCTCCTAGCTTGCAATCATCTCAAACTTAGCTGGCCAAAGCCCTTTGGTATTTCCTTTTACTTTTGATATGTATATGCCAAATAGAAAAAGTCTCAGCACCGAACCCTGGGGGACTCCATTATGTGATTGGTCTCTTCCCCTATTTGATCTCCTGCATCCAGTGAGCAAGTTGGCAATCCAGCTAGTCATGAAAGTGCTCCTACATTATTCATCTTTTGCACTACACTTGAGTAGGGGATTGTGTCAAAAGGCTCAGCCAGGTCAAGGTATTGTGGTGTGAACTGTTTTACCTTCATCCATTACTTTGGTAACAAGAGTAAAGCTTAAAATTTGCCCATGATTTTGAGCCTTTCACACTTTCCTCTGGGCTGTTTTCAAACACATTTTTAGGGCCATGCATACATGTATGCATTCTTTGATTCACCTTCCTGACTGTATTAAATTATATTCCTTGTATAATACAGCACTAGTTGTTAGAATATGTTTTAAATTTGTAGTTTTAACCAGTCTTCTAGTAAGCAATGAAACTAAATGTCTGCACCAATAATGGCAAAACTACCCATTTCAGAAAAATTCAACCATAAAAGGCCACTCAAACTTTTGTCATTACAATACACCAATATCAGTAAATATGAAAATGTCTGCAGAAGTAAATAATCAAAATAATTCCACATTAAAGGGATCTCTAACTAATGAACAGGTTGCTGCTAGGAAACAACTTTATATTTCATTATTTCATCTACAAATAAAGTGGCTGTTACCCTTGAAGAATAAATTGTCTATGTTACATTAAACAAAGATAAGCTAGTAATATTGCAATAGGGAATGGATGGCAAACTGATAACAGGTTCATAGTTACTAGGTAACACCGCCAATGGAGGACATTCACGGGACTGCAGCATCCATTCTGTTTAAAGTACAACACAGTACGTATCAGTGATCCATCTGCATACTGTGGGAGTAGAACCCACAGCCTTCTGCATTAAAATAATGCTACTACCAGCTGTACTACTAACAATGCAAAACAGACTTGGAATGGGGTGAGGACAAAAGCAGAAAACAAGGGACACATTTTAAATATTGCTTGTATAATCTTAGAAAGTTGC
Organism: Protopterus annectens; assembly: GCF_019279795.1. NCBI lineage: Eukaryota > Metazoa > Chordata > Ceratodontiformes > Protopteridae > Protopterus > Protopterus annectens. The sequence continues at coordinate 1,113,577,980 of NC_056737.1, read as the reverse complement.
TAAAATAGTGTTTTGTGTTGCCATGTGTTTCCAAAAAAGATAGGAAGACTGAAACTTAAAGGGTTATCATTATTTAATGAATTCCATTCTCACTGATTTGCCAAAACAGACCAAAAGTATGAGTCACATTTGAGCTATGGACTCAACTCCCTGACATTTAAAACAAACACACACATACACACACACACACACACACACACACACACACACACACACACACACACACACACACACACACATGCACAAACACATTGGATCACAGCATACAGCCGTAATACAATAATGGAGCACAGCCTTCAGCCTTAATACAATAACGGAGCACAGCCTTCAGCCTTAATACAATAAAGGAGTACAGTCTTTAGCCTTAATAAAATAATGGAGCTCAGCCTTCAGCATTAATACAATAATGGAGTACAGCCTGCAGCCATAATACAACAGAGTACAGCCTTCAGCCTTAATACAATAATGGAGCACAGCCTTCAGCCTTAAGACAATAATACAGCACAGCCTTAATACAATAATAAAACACAACCTTAAGCCTTAATACAATAAAAGATCAAAGCCTTCAGCCTTAATACAATGAAGGAGCACAGCCTACAGCATTAATACAATAACGGAACACAGCCTACAGCATTAATACAATAATTTAGCACAGCCTTCAGCCTTAATACATTAATTAGCAGCACAGCCTTCAGCCTTAATACAATAACGGAGTAAAGCCTTAATACAATAAAGGAGCACAGCCTTCAGTCTTAATACAAAAATGGAGCACAGCCTTAATACAATAAAGGAGGACAGCCTCCAGCCTTAGTACAATAATGGAGTACAGCCTTCAGCCTTAATAAAATAATGGAGCACAGCCTCCAGCCTTAATACAATAACGGAGTACAGCCGTCAGCCTTAATACAATAATGGAGCACAGCCTTTAGCCTTAATACAATAACGGAGTACAGCCTACAGCATTAATACAATAAAAGAGCCCAGCCTTCAGCCTTAATACAATAATGGAACAAAGCCTTCAGCCTTAATACAGTAAAGGAGCACAGCCTTCAGCGTTAATACAATAAAGGAGCACAGCCGTAATACAGTAAAAGAGCAGAGACTTCAGCCTTAATACAGTAACGGAGTACAGCCTACAGCATTAATACAATAAAGTAGCACAGCCTTAATGCAATAATGGAGCACAGCCTTCAGCCTTAATACAATAATGGAGCACAGCCGTCAGCATTAGTACAATAATGGAGCACAGCCTTCAGCCTTAATACAATAACGAAGCACAGCCTTCAGCCTTAATACAATAACGGAGCACAGCCTACAGCATAAAATAATAATGGAGCACAGCTTTAATACAATAATGGAGTACAGCATTCAGCCTTAAAACAATAACGGAGCACAGTCTTCAGCCTTTATACAATAAAGGTGCACAGCCTTCAGCCTTAATACAATAAAAGAGCAAAGCCGTAATACAATAAAGGAGCACAGCCTTCAGCCTTAATACAATAACGGAGTACAGTTTACAGCATTAATACAATACAGGAGCACAGTCTTAATACATTAATGGAGCACAGCCTTCAGCCTTAAAACAATAAAGGAGCACAGCCTTCAGCCTTAATACAAAAATACAGAGCAAAGCCTTCAGCCTTAATACAATAATGTAGGACAGCCATCAGCATTAATACAATAACGGAGTACAGCCTTCAGCATTAATACAATAATGGAGCACAGCCTTCAGCCTTAATACAATACAAGAGCACAGCCTTAATACAATAAAAAAGCACAGCCTTCAGCCTTAATACAATAATCGAGCACAGCCTACAGCATTAAAATAACCACGGAGCACAGACTAAATACAATAATGGAGCACAGCCTTCAGTCTTAATAAAAAAAAGGAGCACAGCCTTCAGTCTTAATACAATAACTGAGCACAGCCTTCAGCCTTAATACAATAATGGAGTACAGCCTCCAGCCTTAATACAATAACGGAGTACAGTCTTCAGCCTTAATACAATAATGGACTACACCCTACAGCATTAAAACAATAACGGAGCACAGTCTTCAGCCTTAATACAATAACGGAGCACAGCCTTCAGCCGTAATACAATAATGGAGCACAGCCTTCAGCCTTAATACAATAAAGGAGCACAGCGTTGAGCCTTAATACAATAACATAGCACAGCCTTCATTAGTAATACAATAATTGAGCATAGCCTTCAGACTTAATACAATAATGGAGCACAGCCTTCAGCCTTAATACACTAATAGAGCACAGCCTTCAGCCTTAATACAATAACAGAGCACAGCCTTCACCCTTAATACAATAATGGAGTACAGCCTTCAGCCTTAATACAATAACGGAGCACAGTCTTCAGCTATAATACAATAACAGAGCACAGCCTTCAGCCTTAATACAATAACAGAGCACTGCCTTCAGCCTTAATACAATAACAGAGTACAGCCTACAGCATTAATACAATAAAGGAGCACAGCCTTAATACAATAACGGAGCACAGCATTCAGCCTTAATACAATAAAGGAGCACAGCCTTCAGCCTTAATACAATAACAGAGTACAGCCTACAGCATTAATACAATAAAGGAGCACAGCCTTAATACAATAACGGAGCACAGCATTCAGCCTTAATACAATAAAGGAGCACAGCCTTCAGCCTTCAGCCTCAATACAATAACAGAGCACAAGCTTCAGAATTAATACAATAATGGAGCACAGCCTTCAGCCTTAGTACAATAATGGAGCACAGTCTTCAGCTATAATACAATAATGAAGCACAGCCTTCAGCCTTAATACAATAAAGGAGCACAGCTTTACAACAGTAAAGGAGCACAGCCTTCAGCCTTAATTCAATAATGGAGCACAGCCTTCAGCCTTAATATAATAACTGAGCACAGCGTTCAGCCTTAATACAATAATGGAGCACAGCCTTCAGCCCTAATATAGCAACGGAGCACAGCCTTCAGCCTTAATACAATAAAGGAGAACAGCCTTCAGCCTTCAGCCTCAGTACAATAACAGAGCACAACCTTCAGCATTAATACAATAATGGAGCACAGCCTTCAGCCTTAGTACAATAATGGAGCACAGTCTTCAGCTATAATACAATAATGAAGCACAGCCTTCAGCCTTAATACAATAAAGGAGTACAGTCTTTAGCCTTAATAAAATAATGGAGCTCAGCCTTCAGCATTAATACAATAATGGAGTACAGCCTGCAGCCATAATACAACAGAGTACAGCCTTCAGCCTTAATACAATAATGGAGCACAGCCTTCAGCCTTAAGACAATAATACAGCACAGCCTTAATACAATAATAAAACACAACCTTAAGCCTTAATACAATAAAAGATCAAAGCCTTCAGCCTTAATACAATAAAGGAGCACAGCCTACAGCATTAATACAATAACGGAGCACAGCCTACAGCATTAATACAATAATTTAGCACAGCCTTCAGCCTTAATACATTAACGGAGCACAGCCTTCAGCCTTAATACAATAACGGAGTAAAGCCTTAATACAATAAAGGAGCACAGCCTTCAGTCTTAATACAAAAATGGAGCACAGTCTTAATACAATAAAGGAGGACAGCCTCCAGCCTTAGTACAATAATGGAGTACAGCCTTCAGCCTTAATAAAATAATGGAGCACAGCCTCCAGCCTTAATACAATAACGGAGTGCAGCCGTCAGCCTTAATACAATAATGGAGCACAGCCTTTAGCCTTAATACAATAACGGAGTACAGCCTACAGCATTAATACAATAAAGGAGCCCAGCCTTCAGCCTTAATACAATAATGGAACAAAGCCTTCAGCCTTAATACAGTAAAGGAGCACAGCCTTCAGCGTTAATACAATAAAGGAGCACAGCCGTAATACAGTGAAAGAGCAGAGACTTCAGCCTTAATACAGTAACGGAGTACAGCCTACAGCATTAATACAATAAAGTAGCACAGCCTTAATGCAATAATGGAGCACAGCCTTCAGCCTTAATACAATAATGGAGCACAGCCATCAGCATTAGTACAATAATGGAGCACAGCCTTCAGCCTTAATACAATAACGAAGCACAGCCTTCAGCCTTAATACAATAACGGAGCACAGCCTACAGCATAAAATAATAACGGAGCACAGCTTTAATACAATAATGGAGCACAGCATTCAGCCTTAAAACAATAACGGAGCACAGTCTTCAGCCTTTATACAATAACGGTGCACAGCCTTCAGCCTTAATACAATAAAAGAGCAAAGCCGTAATACAATAAAGGAGCACAGCCTTCAGCCTTAATACAATAACGGAGTACAGTTTACAGCATTAATACAATACAGGAGCACAGTCTTAATACATTAATGGAGCACAGCCTTCAGCCTTAAAACAATAAAGGAGCACAGCCTTCAGCCTTAATACAAAAATACAGAGCAAAGCCTTCAGCCTTAATACAATAATGGAGCACAGCCATCAGCATTAATACAATAACGGAGTACAGCCTTCAGCATTAATACAATAACTGAGCACAGCCTTCAGCCTTAATACAATAATGGAGTACAGCCTCCAGCCTTAATACAATAATGGAGTACAGTCTTCAGCCTTAATACAATAACGGACTACACCCTACAGCATTAAAACAATAACGGAGCACAGTCTTCAGCCTTAATACAATAACGGAGCACAGCCTTCAGCCGTAATACAATAATGGAGCACAGCCTTCAGCCTTAATACAATAAAGGAGCACAGCATTGAGCCTTAATACAATAACAGAGCACAGCCTTCATTAGTAATACAATAATTGAGCACAGCCTTCAGACTTAATACAATAATGGAGCACAGCCTTCAGCCTTAATACACTAACAGAGCACAGCCTTCAGCCTTAATACAATAACAGAGCACAGCCTTCACCCTTAATACAATAATGGAGTACAGCCTTCAGCCTTAATACAATAACGGAGCACAGTCTTCAGCTATAATACAATAACAGAGCACAGCCTTCAGCCTTAATACAATAACAGAGCACTGCCTTCAGCCTTAATACAATAACAGAGTACAGCCTACAGCATTAATACAATAAAGGAGCACAGCCTTAATACAATAACGGAGCACAGCATTCAGCATTAATACAATAAAGGAGCACAGCCTTCAGCCTTCAGCCTCAATACAATAACAGAGCACAAGCTTCAGAATTAATACAATAATGGAGCACAGCCTTCAGCCTTAGTACAATAATGGAGCACAGTCTTCAGCTATAATACAATAATGAAGCACAGCCTTCAGCCTTAATACAATAAAGGAGCACAGCTTTACAACAGTAAAGGAGCACAGCCTTCAGCCTTAATTCAATAATGGAGCACAGCCTTCAGCCTTAATATAATAACTGAGCACAGCCTTCAGCCTTAATACAATAATGGAGCACAGCCTTCAGCCCTAATATAGCAACGGAGCACAGCCTTCAGCCTTAATACAATAAAGGAGAACAGCCTTCAGCCTTCAGCCTCAATACAATAACAGAGCACAACCTTCAGCATTAATACAATAATGGAGCACAGCCTTCAGCCTTAGTACAATAATGGAGCACAGTCTTCATCTATAATACAATAATGAAGCACAGCCTTCAGCCTTAATACAATAAAGGAGCACAGCTTTACAACAGTAAAGGAGCAAAGCCTTCAGCCTTAATTCAATAATGGAGCAAAGCCTTCAGCCTTAATACAATAACAGAGCACAGCCTTCAGCCTTAATACAAAAAACGGAGTACAGCCTACAGTATTAATGCAATAACGGAGCACAGCCTTTAGCCGTAATACAATAATGGAGTACAGCCTACAGCATTAATACAATACAGGAGCACAGTCTTAATACATTAATGGAGCACAGCCTTCAGCCTTAAAACAATAAAGGAGCACAGCCTTCAGCGTTAATACAATTACAGAGCAAAGCCTTCAGCCTTAATACAATAATGGAGCACAGCCTTCAGCCTTAATATAATAACGGAGCACAGCCTTCAGCCTTAATACAATAATGGAGCACAGCCTTCAGCCCTAATACAGCAATGGAGCACAGCCTTCAGCGTTAATAAAATAACAGAGCACAGCCTACAGCATTAAAATAATAACAGAACACAGACTTAATACAATAATGGAGCACAGCCTTCAGCCTTAATACAATAATGAAGCATAGCCTTCATCCTTAAAACAATAACGGACCACAGCCGTCAGCCTTAATACAATAAAGGAGCACAGGCTTCAGCCTTAGTACAATGAAGGAGCACAGCCTTCAGCCTTAATACAATAACGCAGCACAGCCTTCAGCCTTAATACAATAACAGAGTACAGCCTACAGCATTAATACAATAAAGGAGCACAACCTTCAGCCTTAATACAATAATGGAGTACAGCCTCCAGCCTTAATACAATAATGGAGCACAGTATTCAGCCTTAATACAATAACGGAGTTCAGCCTACACCATTAAAACAATAACGAAGCACAGTCTTCAGCCTTAATACAATAACAGAGTACAGCCTACAGCATTAATACAATAAAGGAGCACAGCCTTCAGCCTTAATACAATAACGGAGCACAGCCTTCAGCCTTAATACAATAACAGAGCACAGTCTTCAGCCTTAATACAATAACGTAGTACAGCCTACAGCATTAATACAGTAAAGGTGCACAGCCTTAATACAATAATGGAGCAAAGCCTTTACCCTGAATACAATAAAGGAGCACAGCCTTCAGCCTTAATACAATAACGGAGCACAGCCTTCAGCCTTAATACAATAACAGAGCACTGCCTTCAGCCTTAATACAATAACAGAGTACAGCCTACAGCATTAATACAATAAAGGAGCACAGCCTTAATACAATAACAGAGCACAGCCTTCAGCCTTAATACAATAAAGGAGCACAGCCTTCAGCCTTCAGCCTCAATACAATAACAGAGCACAACCTTCAGCATTAATACAATAATGGAGCACCGCCTATAGCCTTAGTACAATAATGGAGCACAGTATTCAGCTATAATACAATAATGAAGCACAGCCTTCAGCCTTAATACAATAAAGGAGCACAGCTTTACAACAGTAAAGGAGCACAGCCTTCAGCCTTAATTCAATAATGGAGCACAGCCTTCAGCCTTAATATAATAACGGAGCACGGCCTTCAGCCTTAATACAATAATGGAGCACAGCCTTTGGCCCTAATACAGCAACGGAGCACAGCCTTCAGCCTTAATACAATAAAGGAGCACAGCCTTCAGCCTTCAGCCTCAATACTATAACAGAGCACAACCTTCAGCATTAATACAATAATGGAGCACAGCCTTCAGCCTTAGTACAATAATGGAGCACAGTCTTCAGCTATAATACAATAATGAAGCACAGCCTTCAGCCTTAATACAATAAAGGAACACAGCCTTCAGCCTTAATTCAATAATGGAGCACAGCCTTCAGCCTTAATATAATAACAGAACACAGCCTTCAGCCTTTATACAATAATGGAGCACAGCCTTCAGCCTTAATACAATAACAGAGCACAGCCTTCAGCCTTAATACAAAAAAACGGAGTACAGCCTACAGCATTAATACAATAACGGAGCACAGCCTTTAGCCGTAATACAATAATGGAGTACAGCCTACAGCATTAATACAATACAGGAGCACAGTCTTAATACATTAATGGAGCACAGCCTTCAGCCTTAAAACAATAAAGGAGCACAGCCTTCAGCCTTAATATAATAACGGAGCACAGCCTTCAGCCTTAATACAATAATGGACCACAGCCTTCAGCCCTAATACAGCAACGGAGCACAGCCTTCAGTCTTAATACAATAAAGGAGCACAGCCTTCAGCCTTCAGCCTCAATACAATAACAGAGCACAACCTTCAGCATTAATACAATAATGGAGCACAGCCTTCAGCCTTAGTACAATAATGGAGCACAGTCTTCAGCTACAATACAATAATGAAGCACAGCCTTCAGCCTTAATACAATAAAGGAGCACAGCCTTCAGCCTTAGTTCAATAATGGAGCACAGCCTTCAGCCTTAATATAATAACAGAACACAGCCTTCAGCCTTTATACAATAACGGAGCACAGCCTTCAGCCTTAATACAATAACAGAGCACAGCCTTCAGCCTTAATACAAAAAACGGAGTACAGCCTACAGCATTAATACAATAATGGAGCACAGCCTTTAGCTGTAATACAATAATGGAGTACAGCCTACAGCATTAATACAATACAGGAGCACAGTCTTAATACATTAATGGAGCAAAGCCTTCAGCCTTAAAACAATAAAGGAGCACAGCCTTCAGCGTTAATACAATTACAGAGCAAAGCCTTCAGCCTTAATACAATAATGGAGCACAGCCTTCAGCCTTAATATAATAACGGAGCACAGCCTTCAGCCTTAATACAATAATGGAGCACAGCCTTCAGCCCTAATACAGCAACGGAGCACAGCCTTCAGCGTTAATAAAATAACGGAGCACAGCCTACAGCATTAAAATAATAACAGAACACAGACTTAATACAATAATGGAGCACAGCCTTCAGCCTTAATACAATAATGAAGCATAGCCTTCATCCTTAAAACAATAACGGACCACAGCCGTCAGCCTTAATACAATAAAGGAGCACAGGCTTCAGCCTTAGTACAATGAAGGAGCACAGCCTTCAGCCTTAATACAATAACGCAGCACAGCCTTCAGCCTTAATACAAAAACAGAGTACAGCCTACAGCATTAATACAATAAAGGAGCACAGCCTTCAGCCTTAATACAATAATGGAGTACAGCCTCCAGCCTTAGTACAATAATGGAGCACAGTATTCAGCCTTAATACAATAACGGAGTACAGCCTACACCATTAAAACAATAACGAAGCACAGTCTTCAGCCGTAATAAAATAACAGAGTACAGCCTACAGCATTAATACAATAAAGGAGTACAGCCTTCAGCCTTAATACAATAACGGAGCACAGACTTCAGCCTTAATACAATAACAGAGCACAGTCTTCAGCTTTAATACAATAACGTAGTACAGCCTACAGCATTAATACAATAAAGGTGCACAGCCGTAATACAATAATGGAGCAAAGCCTATACCCTGAATACAATAAAGGAGCACAGCCTTCAGCCTTAATACAATAATGGAGTACAGCCTACAGCATTAATACAATAAAGGCGCACAGCCTTAATACAATATTGAAGCACAGCCTTTACCCTTAATACAATAAAGGAGCACAGCCTTCACCTTTAATGCAATAACGGAGTACAGCTTCCAGCCTTAATACAATAGCAGAGTACAGCCTACAGCATTAATACTATAAAGGAGCACAGCCTTAATACAATAATAGAGCACAGCCTTCAGCCTTAATACAATAAAGGAGCACAGCCTTCAGCATTAATACAATAACGGAGCACAGCCTTCAGCCTTAATACAATAACGGAGCACAGCCTTTAGCCTTAATACAATAATGGAGCACAGCCTTCAGGCTTAATACAATAAAGGAGCAGAACCTTCATACAATAATGGAGCACAGCCTTCAGCCTTAATATAATAAAAGAGCACAGACTTCAGCCTTAATACAATAATGAAGTACAGCCTTCAGCCTTAATACAATAATGGAGCACAGCCTTCAGCCTAAATACAATAATGGAGTACACCATACAGCATAAATACAATAAAGGAGCACAGCCTTAATACAAAAATGGAGCACAGCCTACAGCCTTAATAGAATAAAGGAGCACAGCCTTCAGCCTTAATACACTAACAGAGCACAGTCTTTAGCCTTAATACAATAAAGGAGCACAGCCTTCAGCCTTAATGCAATAATGGAGCACAGCCTTAATACAATAAAGGAGCACAGCCTTCAGCCTTAATTCAACAATGGAGCACAGCCTACAGCATTAAAATAATAATGGAGCACAGCATTAATACAATAATGGAGCACAGCCTTCATCCTTAAAACAATAATGGAGCACAGCCTTAAGCCTTAATACAATAAGGGAGCACAGCCTTCAGCCTTAATACAATGACGGAGCAAAGCCTTCAGCCTTAATACAATGACGGAGCACAGCCTTCAGCCATAATATAATAACGGAGCACAGCCTACAGCATTAATACAATAACAGAGCACAGCCTTCAGCCTTAATACAATAACTGAGCACAGCCTTCAGCCTTAGTAAAATAACGGAGCACAGCCTTCAGCATTAATACAATATTGTCATTGTCCATGTTAGTGTGAATGACCTGAGATGTCCCTCCCTGGACTATGTGAAAAGAGACATGGAAGATCTCTCTGATCTTGTAGCCCAGGCAGGTATGACCGTAGTCCTGAGTAGCATTCTGCCATCACCCAGAATGATACCGCAGTACAAGGGCAAAATGTTTGACTTCAACAATTGGCTAAGCTTCTGGTGTCATTCTAAAGGGATCCAGTATACCAAACCATCCAGCAAACCAAACACATAATCACACAAAAACATACTCGGAGGCTCTAAATAAAGATCTGCCGAAGCAGCAGAGACCTCCAAAGCAGACACCCAAGCAGCCGCTACCCCAAAACAAAACACGTGCAACACATATCTCACAAAGCCAGTGTGCCAAACAGTCACAGCCCTTAAGACTAAACAACACACCTGATACACTTGTAATAGGTGACTCTATCGTCAGGCACACTGACGTCCCGCTCACCAGGCTGAACAAGGAGAGGGTCACGGTGAGCAGCCTGTTGGGTGCTAGGATCTGCCACATAACACAAGCACTCAGGTCACTCCAAGGCAAGTACAAATATGACTCAGTCATTGTCCATGCTGGTGTGAATGACCTGAGACGTACCTCCCTGGACTACATGAAAAGAGACATAAAGGAGCTCTCTGAGCATGTAGCCCAGGCCGGTATGACCCTGACCTTGAGTAGCATCTTACCCTCACCAAGAATGATGCCACAATATGAAGACAAGATGACCAATTTCAACAATTGGCTTAAGTACTGGTGTCATTCAAAGGGGATCCAATGCCTGTCAGCTTGGGATGATATGCTCGACAAGCCACGATGCTTCGCTAGGACGGCTTGCACCTGTCACCCTGGGCTTCGGATATTGGCAAAGGCTCTTGCTACCCCATAGTGCCTTTTTAGGCAAGGCTCAAAAGACAAACCCACCTCCATAGGTATCACAAGGGATAAGAAACTAAGAGTAATGCTACTCAACGCCAAAAGTCTAAACCTCAAGATGCACGACTTCGAAACTCTCCTTAGCATGGAGAACATCGATATCTGTGCAGTAACAGAAACCTGGTTCAGGGCTCCGAGAGCACCCCAGCACTACCAGGTTATACCTCATACCATGCTTTTCGGCCCCAAAACTTGGACCGAACCACAAAGGAGGGGGAGTATCGATATTCATCAAAGATACCCACACCTCCAGGTTGGTGGCAAAGCACGAAGCATCAGAGACTATCCATGTGCAACTAACAGTGGGTAAAACTGCCTTCCAGTTTATAGCCTGCTACAGACCACCCAAACCCAGGAACCCCACTCGGCCTTCCTGAGAACACTGGAAAATATGAAGGTCTCTCCAAACACCATTATATTGGGCGACTTCAACTACCCAAACATAGACTGGGAGCATTACTCTAGCTCCAACACCCTAGCCCAAAGGTTCCTAGAATTTATAAACTCAAATGCTATGGAACAACTTGTTACCACTCCCACAAGAGGGGAAAACATACTGGACCTGATCATCACCAACATGGGGACTCTATGCTCCAGACCAGAAGTGTATCCCTCACTGGTAAGATCAGACCATAAACTAATCTCACTGGATATTCACATCCCGATCCCACCCCCTGCCCAGAAAACCACAGTGAAAAATTTTACACTCCTCAAAACTGAGGTGGAATCCTTCAAAGCCCCCGGGCCTGTGGAAAATACAGCCTAGACCGCAGAATCCTTTAGAAACACATTCTATGAACACCTTCAGGAATGCATGGATCATGCGATCCCAAATAAAACCAAGACCCAATCCTCCAAAGGCAGACGTCCTGTCTGGTGGACCCCAGCCATAAACAAACTATACAATAGAAGGAGGAAGCTACTAAATGATAAAGCAAAATCCCAAAAAGGGAAGGCATCACTGATCAGTATTAGCAAAAAACTACGGGCACACATAAAATTGTCTAAGGCCAGCTTCGAGAGAAAAATTGCACAGGACACTAAGGATAATCACAAGGCTTTCTTTAGTTATGTTAGGAACCTGGGTGGTAATTCCCAGATATGCTCAGAATTAGTCCAAAATGACAAAAATACACGAACCCACAGACATTGCCAACATCCTAGCTGACAGGTTCAGCGCAAACTTCTCCCTCCCCACCAAAAGGGCAAATATCTATCCCAGCAGAGTGCTGCCCCTGACATCTCAGATGCTCAGGTAAGAGCCGCTCTCCAAAGCAAAAACACAGCATCAATGGGACCAGATGGTGTCCCGGCTGCCCTACATGAACTCAAAGAAGAGCTAAACCCAAACATAAAACTACTGTTCAATCTCAGCCTTACTACAGGATATGTGCCCAAAGAGTGGCGTACAGCAACAGTGGTCCCTCTCCATAAAGGTGGTGCCTCAACGGATCCTGGAAACTATCGCCCCATAAGCCTGACTAGCTTGGTCTGCAAAGCTATGGAAAGGATCATCATGGACCTCATAAATAAAGATATTGGGGACCTACAAACACTGGATCCTACCCAGTTCGGCTTTGTTAAGTGCAGATCCTGCCTCTTAAACCTGGTTGATTTCTTTGAAACAGTCACCAAGGCCATTGACGAGGGAAGGTGGTCCACACAGCCTACCTGGACCTCGCAAAGCCTTCGATACAATACCCCACTCGGGCATTATAGATAAGCTCACCAGCTTAAATATAAACCCCTATGTCACTAGATGGATTGCAAACTGGCTCAAGGACAGAACCCACATGGTTAGAATTGCTGGAGCCATGTCAGACTCCAAACCAGTTACAAGTGGTGTCCCACAAGGCTCAGTCCTGGGACCTCTCTTGTTCGGTATATATTTCTCGGAGGAACAGGCCAACACGGAAGGACTGTGGCTGACCAAGTTCGCAGATGACTGCAAACTGGGTGCCATAATCGACTCTCCAGCCAACACAAGCATCCTCCAAAAGGGCCTCATAGAAACAGACAACTGGTGCCAGAGCCATGGCCTCAAGCTAAATGCCAAAAAGTGTATAGTCATCCCCTTTGGCAAAAACAAAGTGCCCACAAATTACCACATAGGTGGAAATCCATTAAGTACAGAAGAAGTAATTAGGGACTTGGGGACCCAAGTTGATAGCAATCTCTCATTTGACAACCACGTGGCCAAAGTGGTTAGAAAAACATTTTATATAGCCCACCTAATCATGAAGGGATTCACATCTAGATCAGGGGAGGTCATCGTGCCTCTTTACTCATCCCTCATCAAGCCCATAATTGAGTACAATGCCCCTTTTGGGATGTACCTTACCAGACACCTGCAGCAACTGGAAAGACCCCAAAAGTACCTCACCAAGAGGATCAAAGGGCTCAAACAGATGCCATATGCTGCCCGGTTAAAGAAACTCCAGCTCTACTCAGTGGCATACTGCCTGTTCAGAGGAGATCTGTGCCTGACGTATAAAGCCATGTCCAACCCGAATTAATGGACATGCTGCACCTCAGAAAATCCAAATCCCATCGAGCCACGTGCTCGAGACTTGAACCTCAGCACTGAAATAAATAGGACATGCTGGAGGGACAGATTCATAACCCAGAGGCTCCCTTCACTCTGGAATAAAATCCCAGTCCAGGTTAGGCAGAGTCCCTCATTGACTCTCTTCAAGAGGAATCTTGATGAGTGGATGGGAGATCGTAGGTTTACCCCGGGTATCACTTCTGTGTCACTGTTAGATAGAGGCATAGTATACTAACCTCGAAAAAGGGCATAGCAAAATAAATTTAAAATGGGTGGCGAAAGCCAAACACATTCTGGCTAGGCTTATAAATGCCCTAGGGCAGATAGCCTAGTATGAACCTATGAACCTATGAACCAATATGTATGCCAGGGATGACATGGTTGACAGACCACGATGCTTTGCCAGAGATGGCCTGCACCTGTCACCCCTGGGATTCCGGATACTGGCTAAGGTTTTTGCCACCCCAATAGTGCCTTTTTTAGGCAAGGTTCAAATGACATATTCACCACCGTAACAGGAAAAGGCAAGCAAAAACTGAGGGTGATGCTACTCAATGCTTGAAGTCTAAATCTCAAAATGCACTCACTCGAGGCACTCCTTAAAATGGAAAACATTGATATCTGTGCAGTGACTGAGACCAGGTTCAAGGCTCCAGAGAACACCCCTGCACTACCAGGTTATAACTCATACCACACTTTTTGGCAATGCAACCTGGACCGGAACGCCAAAGGTGGAGGTATGACTATATTCATTAAGGATATCCACACCTCCAGGCTAGTTGCTCAGCATAAGGCATCCGAGGTTATACAAGTGCAACTAACTCTGGGAAAAACTGCAATCCAAATTGTAGATTGCTACAGATCCCCCACCATGCCCCAGGATTCCTACTCCTCTTTTCTTGATGTACTGGAAAATATTAGGGTTCAACCAAACACCCTAATAATGGGCGATTTCAACTACCCCACCATTAACTGGGAAAATTACTCATGTACCAACTCCTTCGCTCAACACTTTCTGGAATTCATAAATTCCAATGCCCTGGATCAACTTATCCACACCCCCACCAGGGGCAATAATATCCTAGATCTAGTCATTACCAACATGAGTGACCGGTGTTCCACACCTGAAGTCAATGCCTCATTGGCCCGATCCGACCATAAGCTAATAACCCGAGATATCCACATCCTGACCCTACCCTTCATTAAGAAAATCAGGTAAAAAATGCCTCCAAAGCTAACTTCATGCTTCTTAAGACAGAAGTGGTGAACTTCATGACACCCATGCAGATGGACAATACAGTTACAACTATGGAATCCTACAAAATTGCACTTTATAAACACTTACACAAGGGCAAGGATCATGCTATCCCAAACAGAATCAAGACGCCATCCTCCAAAAAAAAGAAGCCAATCTGGTGGTCCTCTGCCATAAACAAACTATACAACAGAAGGAAGAAACTGTTGCAAAAGAGAGTAAAATCCCATGAGTGGAGGAGCTCCCTGGTCAGCCTCAGTAAAAAGCTGTGATCCCTGATAAAATCCTCCAAAGCTAGTTATGAAAATAAAATTGCCACTGATTCTAAAGAAAACCACAAAGCATTCTATAGCTATGTCAAGAATCTCAATGGCAACACTCAGATCTGCTCTTAGTTACAGAACAATGGCACTAAATATACAGACCAAACTGATATCGCCAACAGCCTGGCAGACAGGTTCAGTGTTAACTTTACCCCTCACTCACCCCCTAAAGGGCCCATCTCTATACCGGAAGAATGCAAAGTTCCTGTAATCATAGCTGCACATGTAAAAAACACACTCTCCAAAGCCAAGAACACAGCATCCATGGGACCAGACAACATCCCAAGCTGTGTTCTACATGAACTACATAATGATCTGGCACCCCACCTAAGTACCATGTTCAGTCATAGCCTCACCTCAGGCTTTGTGCCCGCTGAATGGCACACAATGATGGTTATCCCACTCCTCAAGAGGAGAGCCACCACGGACCCCAAGAACTACCGCCCCATTAGTGTGATGAGCCTGGTCTGCAATGCCATGGAACGTATCATCATGGAACTTATAAACAAAGATAATGGTAATGTCCAAACTCTGGACCCTACCCAGTTCAGATTTGTAAAAGGCAGATCATGTCTCCTAAACCTGATTGACTTCTTTGAAGCAGTCACCAAAGCCGTAGATGAGGGTAAGTTGGTTCACACAGCCTATCTAGATCTTGCCAAGGCTTTCAACACCATCCCCCTCTCTGGAATTATAGATAAACTCACTAAACTAGGTATAAATCCCTATGTCACAAGATGGGTTGCCAACTGGCTCACTGACAGAACCCACACTGTGAAAGTGGCAGACTCCAAATCCGACTTCAGACCAGTGACAAGTGGAGTACCACAGGGTTCAGTCCTAGGTCCTCTCCTGTTTGCTATGTACTTCTCTGAAGTACAGGCTAACACAGAAGGTCTTTGGCTAATGAAGTTTGCAGATGACTGCAACTAGGAGCCATAATGGAAATTCCTAACGATGTGGACATCTTACAAAAGGGCCTCACTGAGACAGATGCCTGGTGTCAAAGCCATGGCTTCAAGCTCAATGCCAAAAAGTGCATTGTCATCCCCTTTGTTAAAAACTCTGTACCCATGAACTACAACATAGGCGGTAGTATACTTAACACCGAAAGTGTGATAAGAGACCTTGGGACACAGGTGGACAGTAGTCTCTGCTTTGATAATCACATTGCCACAGTAGTCAGGAAATCCTTCTATATGGCACACCTCATCACAAAAGGTTTCTTATCCAGAAAAAAAGAGGTCATTGTTCCCTCTACTCATCACTCATTAGACCCATTATAGAGTACAATGTCCCTTTTGTTAAGTACCTCACAAGACATCTACAAAAACTGGAAAGGTTGCAGAAATACCTCACAAAGAGGATTACTAGCCTCAAACAGATGCCCTACGCAGACCATCTCAAAAAACTCCAGCTTTACTCTGTCGCATATCGCCTACTCAGAGGTGATCTCTGCCTAACATAGAAAGCTATGTCAAACCCAGAGGTGTTGGACATGCTCCACTTAAAGAAGTCCCAATCCCTCCAAGCTACATGCTCTAGGGAAATAAACCTTGTCACCACAATAAACAGAACATGACGGAGGGATAGATTCCTGTCGCAGAGACTTCCCATACTCTGGAATAAACTACCTATCTATAGAAAACAAATCTCCTCATTTACACTCTTCAAGAAAAATCTTGATGATTGGATGGGAAATAGGAAATTCACCCTGGGGATCACTTCTGTGGCTCTGCTCGATAGTGGTACAGGAAAATAATTTTCTTGGGGGGCAAAAGCCAGGGTACCCTTTTGGCTGGGCTTGTATAGGCCATAGGGCCGATAGCCTAGTACCTACCTATGAACCTTTGAATGGAGTCCAGCCTTCAGCTTTAATACAATAAAGGAGTACATCCTTCAGTCTTAACACAATAACAAAGTACAGCCTACAGAATTAATAAAATAAAGCAGCACAGCCTTAATACCATAATAGAGCACAGCCTTCAGCCTTAATACAATAATGAAGCACAGCCTTCAGCCTTAATACAATAATATTGTACAGCCTTCAGCCTTAATACAATAAAGGAGCACAGCCTCTAGCCTTAATACAATAATGGAGTATCGCTTTCAGCATTAATACAATAATGTAGCACAACCTGCAGCATTAATACAATAACAGAGAACAGCCTTCAGCCTTAATACAGTAAAGGAGTACAGCCTTCAGCCTTAATACAATAACGGAGTACAGCCTTCTGACTTAATACAGTAAAGGAGTACAGCCTTCAGCCTTAATACAATAAAGGACCACAGCCTTCAGCCTTAATACAATAAAGGAGTACAGCCTTCAAACTTAATACAATAACAGAGCACAGCTTTCAGTCGTAATACAATAACGGAGCACAGCCTTCAGCCTTAATAAAATAACGGAGCACAGCCTTCACCCTTAATACAATAACGGAGCAGAACCTTCAGCCTCAATACAATAAAGGAGCACAGCCTTCAGCCTTAATACAATAATGCAGCACAGACTTCAGCCTTAATACAATAATGGAGTACAGCCTTCAGCCTTAATACAATAAAGGATTACAGTCTTCAGACTTCAGCCTTAATACAATAATGGAGTACAGCCTTCAGCCTTCATACAATAAAGGAGTATAGCCTTCAACCTTAATACAAAAAAAGAGCACAGCCTTCAGTCGTAATACAATAACGGAGCACAGCCTTCAGCCTTAATACAATAAAGGAGTACAGTCTTCAGCCTTCAGCCTTAATACAATAATGGAGCACAGCCTTCAGCCTTAATACAATAATGAAGCACAGCCTTCAGCCTTAATACAATAACAGAGTACAGCCTACAGCATTAGAACAATAACGAAGCACAGTCTTCAGCTTTAATACAATAACAGAGTACAGCCTACAGCATTAATACAATAAAGGAATACAGCCTTCAGCCTTAATACAATAATGGAGTACAGCCTCCAGCCTTAATACAATAATGGAGGACAGTATTCAGCCTTAATGCAATAACGGAGTACAGCCTACACCATTAAAACAATAATGAAGCACAGTGTTCAGCCTTACTACAATAACAGAGTACAGCCTACAGCATTAATACAATAAAGGTGCACAGCCTTAATACAATAATGGAGCACAGCCTTTACCCTTAATACAATAAAGGAGTACAGCCTTCAGCCTTAATACAATAACGGAGTACAGCCTACAGCATTAATACAATAAAGGCGCACAGCCTTAATACAATAATGGAGCACAGCCTTTACCCTTAATACAATAAAGGAGGACAGCCTTCATCTTTAATGCAATAACGGAGTACAGCCTTCAGCCTTAATACAATAGCAGAGTACAGCCTACAGCATTAATACTATAAAGGAGCACAGCCTTAATACAATAATAAAGCACAGCCTTCAGCCTTAATACAATGAAGGAGCACAGCCTTCAGCATTAATACAATAGCGGAGCACAGCCTTCAGCCTTAATACAATAACGGAGCACAGCCTTTAGCCTTAATACAGTAACGGAGCACAGCCTTTAGGCTTAATACAATAAAGGAGCAGAGCCTTCATACAATAATGGAGCACAGCCTTCAGCCTTAATATAATAAAGGAGCACAGACTTCAGCCTTAATACAATAATGAAGTACAGCCTTCAGCCTTAATACAATAATGGAGCACAGCCTACAGCCTTAATACAATAATGGAGTACACCATACAGCATAAATACAATAAAGGAGCACAGCCTTAATACAAAAATGGAGCACAGCCTACAGCCTTAATAGAATAAAAGCGCACAGCCTTCAGCATTAATACACTAACAGAGCACAGTCTTTAGCCTTAATACAATAAAGGAGCACAGCCTTCAGCCTTAATGCAATAATGGAGCACAGCCTTAATACAATAAAGGAGCACAGCCTTCAGCCTTAATTCAACAATGGAGCACAGCCTACAGCATTAAAATAATAATGGAGCACAGCCTTAATACAATAATGGAGGACAGCCTTCAGCCTTAATACAATAATGGAGCACAGCCTTCATCCTTAAAACAATAACGGAGCACAGCCTTCAGCCTTAATACAATAACGGATCACAGCTTTCAGCCCGAATACAATGACGGAGCACATCCTTCATCCTTAAAACAATAACGGAGCACAGCCTTAAGCCTTAATACAATAAGGGAGCAATGCCTTCAGCCTTAATACAATGACGGAGCACAGCCTTCAGCCTTAATACAATAACGGAGCACAGCCTTCAGCCATAATATAATAACGGAGCACAGCCTACAGCATTAATACAATAACAGAGCACAGCCTTCAGCTTTAATACAATAACTGAGCACAGCCTTCAGCCTTAGTACAATAATGGAGCACAGCCTTCAGCCTTAATACAATATTGTCATTGTCCATGTTAGTGTGAATGACCTGAGACGTCCCTCCCTGGACTACATGAAAAGAGACATGGAAGATCTCTCCGATCTTGTAGCCCAGGCAGGTATGACCCTAGTCCTGAGTAGCATTCTGCCATCACCCAGAATGATACCACAGTACAAGGACAAAATGTTTGACTTCAACAATTGGCTAAGCTTCTGGTGTCATTCTAAAGGGATCCAGTATATGTCTGCCAGGGATGACATGGTTGACAGACCACGATGCTTTGCCAGAGATGGCCTGCACCTGTCACCCCTGGGATTCCGGATACTGGCTAAGGTTCTTGCCGCCCCAATAGTGCCTTTTTTAGGCAAGGTTCAAATAACAAATTCACCACCGTAACAGGAACAGGAAAGCAAAAACTGAGAGTGATGCTACTCAGTGCTAGAAGTCTAAATCTCAAAATGCACTCACTCGAGGCACTCCTTAAAATGGAGAACATTGATATCTGTGCAGTGACTGAGACCTGGTTCAAGGCTCCAGAGAACACCCCTGCACTACCAGGTTATAACTCATACCACACTTTTCGGCCATGCAACCTGGACCGGAACACCAAAGGTGGAGGTATGTCCATATTCATTAAAGATATCCACACCTCCAGGCTAGTTGCTCAGCATAAGGTATCCGAGGTTATACAAGTGCAACTAACTCTGGGCAAAACTGCAATCCAAATTGTAGATTGCTACAGATCCCCCACCATGCCCCAGGATTCCTACTCCTCTTTTCTTGATGTACTGGAAAATATTAGGGTTCAACCAAACACCCTAATAATGGGCGATTTCAACTACTCCACCATTAACTGGGAAAACTACTCATGTACCAACTCCTTTGCTCAACACTTTCTGGAATTCATGAATTCCAATGCCCTGGATCAACTTATCCACACCCCCACCAGGGGCAACAATATCCTAGATCTAGTCATTACCAACATGAGTGACCGGTGTTCCACACCTGAAGTCAATGCCTCATTGGTCCGATCCGACCATAAGCTAATAACCCTAGATATCCACATCCTGCCCCTACCCTTCATTAAGAAAATCAGGTAAAAAATGTCACCAAAGCTAACTTCATGCTTCTTAAGGCAGAAGTGGTGAACTTCATGACACCCATGAAGATGGACAATACAGTTACAACTCCGGAATCCTACAAAATTGCACTTTATAAACACTTACACAAGTGCAAGGATCATGCTATCCCAAACAGAACCAAGACGCCATCCTCCAAATTAAAAAAGCCAATCTGGTGGTCCTCTGCCATAAACAAACTATACAACAGAAGGAAGAAACTGTTGCAAAAGAGAGTAAAATCCCATGAGTGGAGGAGCTCCCTGGTCAGCCTCAGTAAGAAGCTGCGATCCCTGATAAAATCCGCCAAAGCTAATTATGAAAAAAAAAATCGCCACTGATTCTAAAGAGAACCACAAAGCATTCTATAGCTATGTCAAGAATCTCAATGGCAACACTCAGATCTGCTCCGAGTTACAGAACAATGGCACTAAATATACAGACCCAACTGATATGGCCAACAGCCTGGCAGATAGGTTCAGTGCTAACTTTGCCCCTCACTCACCCCCTAAAGGGCCCATCTCTATACCGGAAGAATGCAAAGTTCCTGTAATCATAGCTGCACAGGTAAAAAACACACTCTCCAAAGCCAAGAACACAGCATCCATGGGACCAGACAACATCCCAAGCTGTGTTCTACATGAACTACAGAATGATGTGGCACCCCACCTAAGTACCGTGATCAGTCATAGCCTCACCTCAGGCTTTGTGCCCGCTGAATGGCACACAATGATGGTTATCCCACTCCTCAAGAGGAGAGCCACCACGGACCCCAAGAACTACCGCCCCATTAGCGTGATGAGCCTGGTCTGCAATGCCATGGAACGTATCATCATGGAACTTATAAACAAAGACAATGGTAATCTCCAAACTCTGGACCCTACCCAGTTCAGATTTGTAAAAGGCAGATCATGTCTCCTAAACCTGATTGACTTCTTTGAAGCAGTCACCAAAGCCGTAGATGAGGGTAAGGTGGTTCACACAGCCTATCTAGATCTTGCCAAGGCTTTCGACACCATCCCCCTCTCTGGAATTATAGATAAACTCACTAAACTAGGTATAAATCCCTATGTCACAAGATGGGTTGCCAACTGGCTCACTGACAGAACCCAAACTGTGAAAGTGGCAGACTCCAAATCCGACTTCAGACCAGTGACAAGTGGAGTAACACAGGGTTCAGTCCTGGGTCCTCTCCTGTTTGCTATGTACTTCTCTGAAGTACAGGCTAACACAGAAGGTCTTTGGCTAATGAAGTTTGCAGATGACTGCAACTAGGAGCCATAATGGAAATTCCTAACGATGTGGACATCTTACAAAAGGGCCTCACTGAGACAGATGCCTGGTGTCAAAGCCATGGCTTCAAGCTCAATGCCAAAAAGTGCATTGTCATCCCCTTTGGTAAAAACTCTGTACCCATGAACTACAACATAGGCGGTAGTATACTTAACACCGAAAGTGTGATAAGAGACCTTGGGACACAGGTGGATAGTAGTCTCTGCTTTGATAATCACATTGCTACTGTAGTCAGGAAATCCTTCTATATGGCACACCTCATCACAAAAGGTTTCTTATCCAGAAAAAAAGAGGTCATTGTTCCACTAAACTCATCACTCATTAGACCCATTATAGAGTACAATGTCCCTTTTGTTAAGTACCTCACAAGACATCTACAAAAACTGGAAAGGCTGCAGAAATACCCCACAAAGCGGATTACTAGCCTCAAACAGATGTCCTACGCAGACCATATCAAAAAACTCCAGCTTCACTCTGTCGCATATCGCCTACTCAGAGGTGATCTCTGCCTAACATAGAAGGCTATGTCAAACCCAGAGGTGTTGGACATGCTCCACTTAATGAAATCCCAATCCCTCCAAGCTACATGCTCTAGGGAAATAAACCTTGTCACCACAATAACAGAACATGACGGAGGGATAGATTCCTGTTGCAGAGACTTCCCATACTCTGGAATAAACTACCTATCTATAGCAAACAGAGCTCCTCATTAGCACTCTTCAAGAAAAATCTTGATGATTGGACGGGAAATAGGAAATTCACCCGGGGGATCACTTCTGTGGCAATGCTCGACAGTGGCACAAGAAAATAACTTTCTTGGGTGGCAAAAGCCAGGGTACCTTTTTGACTGGGCTTGTATAGGCCATAGGGCCGATAGCCTAGTACCTACCTATGAACGGAGTCCAGCCTTCAGCTTTAATACAATAAAGGAGTACATCCTTCAGCCTTAATACAATAACGAAGTACAGCCTACAGAATTAATACAATAAAGCAGCACAGCCTTAATACCATAATAGAGCACAGCCTTTAGCCTTAAAACAATAATGAAGCACAGCCTTCAGCCTTAATACAATAATATTGTACATCCTTCAGCCTTAATACAACAAAGGAGCACAGCCTTTAGCCATAATACAATAATGGAGTATAGCCTTCAGCCTTAATACAATAATGTAGCACAACCTTCAGCATTAATACAATAACGGAGTACAGCCTTCAGCCTTAATACAGTAAAGGAGTACAGCCTTCAGCCTTAATACAATAACAGAGTACAGCCTGCTGCCTTAATACAATAAAGGAGTACAGCCTTCAGCTTTAATACAATAACGGAGCAAAGCTTTCAGCCGTAATACAATAAAGGACCACAGCCTTCAGCCTTAATACAATAAAGGAGTACAGCCTTCAACCTTAATACAAAAACAGAGCACAGCCTTCAGTCGTAATACAATAACGGAGCACAGCCTTCAGCCTTAATACAATAACGGAGCACAGCCTTCACCTTTAATACTATAACGGAGCACAGCCTTCAGCCTTAATACAATAAAGGAGCACAGCCTTCAGCCTTAATACAATAATGCAACACAGCCTTCAGCCTTAATACAATAATGGATTACAGCCTTCAGCCTTAATACAATAAAGGATTACAGTCTTCAACCTTAATACAATAAAAGAGTACAGCCTTCAGTCGTAATACAATAACGGGGCACAGCCTTCAGCCTTAATACAATAAAGGAGTACAGTCTTCAGCCTTCAGCCTTCATACAATAAAGGAGTACAGCCTTCAACCTTAATACAATAACAGAGCACAGCCTTCAGTCGTAATACAATAACGGAGCACAGCCTTCAGCATTAATGCAATAAAGGAGCACAGCCTTCAGCCTTAATACAATGAAGGAGTACAGCCTTCAACCTTAATACAATAACAGTGCACAGCCTTCAGTCGTAATACAATAACGGAGCACAGCCTTCAGCCTTAATACAATAATGGAGTACAGCCTTCAGCCTTAATACAATAAAGGAGCACAGCCTTCGGCCTTAATACAATAATGGAGCACAGCCTTCAGCCTTAATACAATAATGGAGTACAGCCTTCTGCCTTAATACAGTAAAGGAGTACAGCCTTCAGCCTTAATACAATAAAGGAGTACAGCCTTCAGCCTTAATACAATAAAGGATTACAGTCTTCAACCTTAATACAATAAAAGAGTACAGCCTTCAGTCGTAATACAATAACGGGGCACAGCCTTCAGCCTTAATACAATAAAGGAGTACAGTCTTCAGCCTTCAGCCTTAATACAATAATGGAGCACAGCCTTCAGCCTTCATACAATAAAGGAGTACAGCCTTCAACCTTAATACAATAACAGAGCACAGCCTTCAGTCGTAATACAATAACGGAGCACAGCCTTCAGCATTAATGCAATAAAGGAGCACAGCCTTCAGCCTTAATACAATGAAGGAGTACAGCCTTCAACCTTAATACAATAACAGTGCACAGCCTTCAGTTAAGTAATACAATAAGCACAGCCTTCAGCCTTAATACAATAATGGAGTACAGCCTTCAGCCTTAATACAATAAAGGAGCACAGCCTTCGGCCTTAATACAATAATGGAGCACAGCCTTCAGCCTTAATACAATAATGGAGTACAGCCTTCAGCCTTAATACAATAATGGAGTACAGCCTTCAGCCTTAATACAATAAAGGAGCACAGCCTTCGGCCTTAATACAATAATGGAGCACAGCCTTCGGCCTTAATACAATAATGGAGCACAGCCTTCAGCCTTAATACAATAATGGAGTACAGCCTTCTGCCTTAATACAGTAAAGGAGTACAGCCTTCAACCTTAATACAATAACAGAGCACAGCCTACAGTCATAATACAATAACGGAGCACAGCCTTCAGCCTTAATACAATAAAAGACCACAGCCTTCAGCCTTAATACAATAAAGGAGTACAGCCTTCAACCTTAATACAATAACAGAGCACAGCCTACAGTCATAATACAATAACGGAGCACAGCCTTCAGCCTTAATACAATAACAGAGCACAGCCTTCACACTTAATACAATAACGGAGCACAGCCTTCAGCCTTAATACAATAAAGGAGCACAGCCTTCAGCCTTAATACAATAATGCAGCACAGCCTTCAGCCTTAAAACAATAATGGAGTACAGCCTTCAGCCTTAATACAATAAAGGAGTACAGTCTTCAGCCTTCAGCCTTAATACAATAACGGAGCACAACCTTCAGCCTTCATACAATAAAGGAGTACAGCCTTCACCCTTAATACAATAACAGAGCACAGCCTTCAGTCGTAATATAATAATGGAGCACAGCCTTCAGCATTAATACAATAATGGAGCACAGCCTTCAACCTTAATACAATAACCGAGCACAGCCTTCAGTCGTAATACAATAACGGAGCACAGCCTTCAGCATTAATACAATAAAGGAGCACAGCCTTCAGCCTTAATACAATAACGGAGCACAGCCTTCAGCCTTAATACAATAAAGGAGCACATCCTTCAGCCTTAATACAATAACGCAGCACAGCCTTCAGATACAAGAATGGAGCACAGCCTTCAGCCTTAATACAATAACGGAGCACAGCCTTCAGCCTTAATACAAAAAAGGAGCACAGCCTTCAGCCTTAATACAATAACAGAGCGCAGCCTTCAGTCGTAATACAATAACGGAGCACAGCCTTCAGCCTTAATACAATAACGGAGCACAGCCTTCAGCCTTAATACAATAAAGGAGTACAGCCTTCAGCCTTAATACAATAATGCAGCCCAGCCTTCAGCCTTAATACAATAATGGAGCACAGCCTTCAGGCTTAATAGAATAATGGAGCACAGCCTTCAGCCTTAATACAAAAAAGAAGCACAGCCTTCAGCCTTAATGCAATAATGGAGCACAGCCTTCAGCCTTAATGCAATAATGGAGCACAGCCTTAATGCAATAATGGAGCACAGCATTAATACAATAATGGAGCACAGCCTTCAGCCTTAATACAATGATAGAGCACAGCCTACAGCATTACTACAATAGCCTTCAGCCTTAATACAATAATGGAGCACAGCCTACAGCATTAATACAATAACAGAGCACAGCCTTCAGCCTTAATACAATAACGGAGCACAGCCTTCACCCTTAATACTATAACGGAGCACAGCCTTCAGCCTTAATACAATAAAGGAGCACAGCCTTCAGCCTTAATACAATAATGCAGCACAGCCTTCAGCCTTAATACAATAATGGATTACAGCCTTCAGCCTTAATACAATAAAGGAGAACAGTCTTCAGCCTTCAGCCTTAATACAATAATGGAGCACAGCCGTCAGCCTTCATACAATAAAGGAGTACAGCCTTCAACCTTAATACAATTACAGAGCACAGCCTTCAGTCGTAATACAATAATGGAGCACAGCCTTCAGCATTAATACAATAATGGAGCACAGCCTTCAACCTTAATACAATAACAGAGCACAGCCTTCAGTCGTAATACAATAACGGAGCACAGCCTTCAGCATTAACACAATAAAGGAGCACAGCCTTCAGCCTTAATACAATGAAGGAGTACAGCCTTCAGCCTTAATACAATAACAGAGCACAGCCTTCAGTCGTAATACAATAACGGAGCACAGCCTTCAGCCTTAATACAATAATGGAGTACAGCCTTCAGCCTTAATACAATAAAGGAGTACAGCCTTCAGCCTTAATACAATAATGGAGCACAGCCTTCAGCCTTAATACAATAATGGAGTACAGCCTTCTGCCTTAATACAGTAAAGGAGTACAGCCTTCAGCCTTAATACAATAACGGAGCAAAGCCTTCAGCCTTAATACAATAAAAGACCACAGCCTTCAGCCTTAATACAATAAAGGAGTACAGCCTTCAACCTTAATACAATAACAGAGCACAGCCTTCAGCCTTAATACAATAACGGAGCACAGCCTTCAGCCTTAATACAATAACGAAGCACAGCCTTCACACTTAATACAATAACGGAGCACAGCCTTCAGCCTTAATACAATAAAGGAGCACAGCCTTCAGCCTTAATACAATAATGCAGCACAGCCTTCAGCCTTAATACAATAATGGAGTACAGCCTTCAGCCTTAATACAATAATGGAGTACAGTCTTCAGCCTTCAGCCTTAATACAATGACGGAGCACAGCCTTCTGCCTTCATACAATAAAGGAGTACAGCCTTCATCCTTAATACTATAACAGAGCACAGCCTTCAGTCGTAATATAATAACGGAGCACAGCCTTCAGCATTAATACAATAATGGAGCACAGCCTTCAACCTTAATACAATAACCGAGCACAGCCTTCAGTCGTAATACAATAACGGAGCACAGCCTTCAGCATTAATACAATAAAGGAGCACAGCCTTCAGCCTTAATACAATGAAGGAGTACAACCTTCAACCTTAATACAATAACAGAGCACAGCCTTCAGTCGTAATACAATAACGGAGCACAGCCTTCAGCCTTAATACAATAACGGAGCACAGCCTTCAGCCTTAATACAATAAAGGAGCACATCCTTCAGCCTTAATACAATAATGCAGCACAGCCTTCAGATACAAGAATGGAGCACAGCCTTCAGCCTTAATACAATAACGGAGCACAGCCTTCAGCCTTAATACAATAAATGAGCACAGCCTTCAGCCTTAATACAATAACAGAGCGCAGCCTTCAGTCGTAATACAATAACGGAGCACAGCCTTCAGCCTTAATACAATAACGGAGCACAGCCTTCAGCCTTAATACAATAATGCAGCCCAGCCTTCAGCCTTAATACAATAATGGAGCACAGCCTTCAGGCTTAATAGAATAATGGAGCACAGCCTTCAGCCTTAATACAATAAAGAAGCACAACCTTCAGCCTTAATGCAATAATGGAGCACAGCCTTCAGCCTTAATACAATAACAGAGCACAGCGTTCAGCCTTAATGCAATAATGGAGCACAGCCTTAATGCAATAATGGAGCACAGCATTAATACAATAATGGAGCACAGCCTTCAGCCTTAAAACAATAATAGAGCACAGCCTACAGCATTAATACAATAGCCTTCAGCCTTAATACAATAACAGAGTACAGCCTACAGCATTAATACAATAAAGGAGCACAGCCTTCAGCCTTAATACAATAATGGAGTACAGCCTCCAGCCTTAATACAATAATGGAGGACAGTATTCAGCCTTAATGCAATAACGGAGTACAGCCTACACCATTAAAACAATAACGAAGCACAGTGTTCAGCCTTAATACAATAACAGAGTACAGCCTACAGCATTAATACAATAAAGGCGCACAGCCTTAATACAATAATGGAGCACAGCCTTTACCCTTAATACAATAAAGGAGGACAGCCTTCACCTTTAATGCAATAATGGAGTACAGCCTTCAGCCTTAATACAATAGCAGTGTACAGCCTACAGCATTAATACTATAAAGGAGCACGGCCTTAATACAATAATAAAGCACAGCCTTCAGCCTTAATACAATGAAGGAGCACAGCCTTCAGCATTAATACAATAGCGGAGCACAGCGTTCAGCCTTAATACAATAACGGAGCACAGCCTTTAGCCTTAATACAATAACTGAGCACAGCCTTCAGGCTTAATACAATAAAGGAGCAGAGCCTTCATACAATAATGGAGCACAGCTTTCAGCCTTAATATAATAAAGGAGCACAGACTTCAGCCTTAATACAATAATGAAGTACAGCCTTCAGCCTTAATACAATAATGGAGCACAGCCTTCAGCCTTAATACAATAATGGAGTACACCATACAGCATAAATACAATAAAGGAGCACAGCCTTAATACAAAAATGGAGCACAGCCTACAGCCTTAATAGAATAAAGGCGCACAGCCTTCAGCCTTAATACACTAACAGAGCACAGTCTTTAGCCTTAATACAATAAAGGAGCACAGCCTTCAGCCTTAATGCAATAATGGAGCACAGCCTTAATACAATATAGGAGCACAGCCTTCAGCCTTAATTCAACAATGGAGCACAGCCTACAGCATTAAAATAATAATGGAGCACAGCCTTAATACAATAATGGAGGACAGCCTTCAGCCTTAATACAATAATGGAGTACAGCCTTCATCCTTAAAACAATAACGGAGCACAGCCATCAGCCTTAATACAATAACGGATCACAGCCTTCAGCCCGAATACAATGACGAAGCACATCCTTCATCCTTAAAACAATAACGGAGCACAGCCTTAAGCCTTAATACAATAAGGGAGCACAGCCTTCAGCCTTAATACAATGACGGAGCACAGCCTTCAGCCTTAATACAATAACGGAGCACAGCCTTCAGCCATAATATAATAACGGAGCACAGCCTACAGCATTAATACAATAACAGAGCACAGCCTTCAGCCTTAATACAATAACTGAGCACAGCCTTCAGCCTTAGTACAATAACGGAGCACAGCCTTCAGCCTTAATACAATATTGTCATTGTCCATGTTAGTGTGAATGACCTGAGACGTCCTTCCCTGGACTACATGAAAAGAGACATGGAAGATCTCTCCGATCTTGTAGCCCAGGCAGGTATGACCCTAGTCCTGAGTAGCATTCTGCCATCACCCAGAATGATACCACAGTACAAGGACAAAATGTTTGACTTCAGCAATTGGCTAAGCTTCTGGTGTCATTCTAAAGGGATCCAGTATATGTCTGCCAGGGATGACATGGTTGACAGACCACGATGCTTTGCCAGAGATGGCCTGCACCTGTCACCCCTGGGATTCCGGATACTGGCTAAGGTTCTTGCCGCCCCAATAGTACATTTTTTAGGCAAGGTTCAAATAACAAATTCACCACCATAACAGGAACAGGAAAGCAAAAACTGAGGGTGATGCTACTCAATGCTAGAAGTCTAAATCTCAAAATGCACTCACTCGAGGCACTCCTTAAAATGGAGAACATTGATATCTGTGCAGTGACTGAGACCTGGTTCAAGGCTCCAGAGAACACCCCTGCACTACCAGGTTATAACTCATACCACACTTTTCGGCCATGCAACCTGGACCGGAACACCAAAGGTGGAGGTATGTCCATATTCATTAAAGATATCCACACCTCCAGGCTAGTTGCTCAGCATAAGATATCCGAGGTTATACAAGTGCAACTAACTCTGGGCAAAACTGCAATCCAAATTGTAGATTGCTACAGATCCCCCACCATGCCCCAGGATTCCTACTCCTCTTTTCTTGATGTACTGGAAAATATTAGGGTTCAACCAAACACTCTAATAATGGGCGATTTCAACTACCCCACCATTAACTGGGAAAACTACTCATGTACCAACTCCTTCGCTCAACACTTTCTGGAATTCATGAATTCCAATGCCCTGGATCAACTTATCCACACCCCCACCAGGGGCAACAATATCCTAGATCTAGTCATTACCAACATGAGTGACCGGTGTTCCACACCTGAAGTCAATGCCTCATTGGTCTGATCCGACCATAAGATAATAACCCTAGATATCCACATCCTGCCCCTACCCTTCATTAAGAAAATCAGGTAAAAAATGTCACCAAAGCTAACTTCATGCTTCTTAAGGCAGAAGTGGTGAACTTCATGACACCCATGCAGATGGACAATACAGTTACAACTCCGGAATCCTACAAAATTGCACTTTATAAACACTTATACAAGTGCAAGGATCATGCTATCCCAAACAGAACCAAGATGCCATCCTCCAAATAAAAAAAGCCAATCTGGTGGTCCCCTGCCATAAACAAACTATACAACAGAAGGAAGAAACTGTTGCAAAAGAGAGTAAAATCCCATGAGTGGAGGAGCTCCCTGGTCAGCCTCAGTAAGAAGCTGCGATCCCTGATAAAATCCTCCAAAGCTAATTATGAAAAAAAAAATCGCCACTGATTCTAAAGACAACCACAAAGCATTCTATAGCTATGTCAAGAATCTCAATGGCAACACTCAGATCTGCTCTGAGTTACAGAACAATGGCACTAAATATACAGACCCAACTGATATGGCCAACAGCCTGGCAGATAGGTTCAGTGCTAACTTTACCCCTCACTCACCCCCTAAAGTGCCCATCTCTATACCGGAAGAATGCAAAGTTCCTGTAATCATAGCTGCACAGGTAAAAAACACACTCTCCAAAGCCAAGAACACAGCATCCATGGGACCAGACAACATCCCAAGCTGTGTTCTTCATGAACTACAGAATGATCTGGTACCCCACCTAAGTACCATGTTCAGTCATAGCCTCACCTCAGGCTTTGTGCCCGCTGAATGGCACACAATGATGGTTATCCCACTCCTCAAGAGGAGAGCCACCACGGACCCCAAGAACTACTGCCCCATTAGCGTGATGAGCCTGGTCTGCAATGCCATGGAATGTATCATCATGGAACTTATAAACAAAGACAATGGTAATCTCCAAACTCTGGACCCTACCCAGTTCAGATTTGTAAAAGGCAGATCATGTCTCCTAAACCTGATTGACTTCTTTGAAGCAGTCACCAAAGCCGTAGATGAGGGTAAGTTGGTTCACACAGCCTATCTAGATCTTGCTAAGGCTTTTGACACCACCCCCCTCTCTGGAATTATAGATAAACTCACTAAACTAGGTATAAATCCCTGTGTCACAAGATGGGTTGCCAACTGGCTCACTGACAGAACCCACACTGTGAAAGTGGCAGACTCCAAATCCGACTTCAGACCAGTGACAAGTGGAGTAACACAGGATTCAGTCCTGAGTCCTCTCCTGTTTGCTATCTACTTCTCTGAAGTACAGGCTAACACAGAAGGTCTTTGGCTAATGAAGTTTGCAGATGACTGCAACTAGGAGCCATAATGGAAATTCCTAATGATGTGGACATCTTACAAAAGGGCCTCACTGAGACAGATGCCTGGTGTCAAAGCCATGGCTTCAAGCTCAATGCCAAAAAGTGCATTGTCATCCCCTTTGGTAAAAACTCTGTACCCATGAACTACAACATAGGCGGTAGTATACTTAACACCGAAAGTGTGATAAGAGACCTTGGGACACAGGTGGACAGTAGTCTCTGCTTTGATAATCACATTGCTACAGTAGTCAGGAAATCCTTCTATATGGCACACCTCATCACAAAAGGTTTCTTATCCAGAAAAAAAGAGGTCATTGTTCCCCTATACTCATCACTCATTAGACCCATTATAGAGTACAATGTCCCTTTTGTTAAGTACCTCACAAGACATCTACAAAAACTGGAAAGGCTGCAGAAATACCTCACAAAGCGGATTACTAGCCTCAAACAGATGCCCTACGCAGACCATATAAAAAAACTCCAGCTTCACTCTGTCGCATATCGCCTACTCAGAGGTGATCTCTGCCTAACATAGAAAGCTATGTCAAACCCAGAGGTGTTGGACATGCTCCACTTAATAAATCCCAATCCCTCCAAGCTACATGCTCTAGGGAAATAAACCTTGTCACCACAATAAACAGAACATGACGGAGGGATAGATTCCTGTCGCAGAGACTTCCCATACTCTGGAATAAACTACCTATCTATAGCAAACAGAGCTCCTCATTAGCACTCTTCAAGAAAAATCTTGATGATTGGACGGGAAATAGGAAATTCACCCCGGGGATCACTTCGGTGGCAATGCTCGATAGTGGCACAAGAAAATAATTTTCTTGGGTGGCAAAAGCCAGGGTACCTTTTTGACTGGGCTTGTATAGGCCATAGGGCCGGTAGCCTAGTACCTACCTATGAACGGAGTCCAGCCTTCAGCTTTAATACAATAAAGGAGTACATCCTTCAGCCTTAATACAATAACGAAGTACAGCCTACAGAATTAATACAATAAAGCAGCACAGCCTTAATACCATAATAGAACACAGCCTTCAGCCTTAAAACAATAATGAAGCACAGCCTTCAGCCTTAATACAATAATATTGTACATCCTTCAGCCTTAATACAACAAAGGAGCACAGCCTTTTGCCATAATACAATAATGGAGTATAGCCTTCAGCCTTAATACAATAATGTAGCACAACCTTCAGCATTAATACAATAACGGAGTACAGCCTTCAGCCTTAATACAGTAAAGGAGTACAGCCTTCAGCCTTAATACAATAACAGAGTACAGCCTGCTGCCTTAATACAATAAAGGAGTACAGCCTTCAGCTTTAATACAATAACGGAGCAAAGCTTTCAGCCGTAATACAATAAAGGACCACAGCCTTCAGCCTTAATACAATAAAGGAGTACAGCCTTCAACCTTAATACAATAACAGAGCACAGCCTTCAGTCGTAATACAATAACGGAGCACAGCCTTCAGCCTTAATACAATAATGAAGCACAGCCTTCAGCCTTAATACAATAATATTGTACATCCTTCAGCCTTAATACAATAAAGGAGCACAGCCTTTAGCCTTAATACAATAATGGAGTATAGCCTTCAGCCTTAATACAATAATGTAGCACAACCTTCAGCATTAATACAATAACAGAGTACAGCCTTCAGCCTTAATACAGTAAAGGAGTACAGCCTTCAGCCTTAATACAATAACGGAGCAAAGCTTTCAGCCTTAATACAATAAAGGACCACAGCCTTCAGCCTTAATCCAATAAAGGAGTACAGCCTTCAACCTTAATACAATAACAGAGCACAGCCTTCAGTCGTAATACAATAACGGAGCACAGCCTTCAGCCTTAATACAATAACGGAGCACAGCCTTCACCCTTAATACTATAACGGAGCACAGCCTTCAGCCTTAATACAATAAAGGAGCACAGCCTTCAGCCTTAATACAATAATGCAGCACAGCCTTCAGCCTTAATACAATAATGGATTACAGCCTTCAGCCTTAATACAATAAAGGAGTACAGCCTTCAACCTTAATACAATAATGCAGCACAGCCTTCAGCCTTAATACAATAATGGAGTACAGCCTTCAGCCTTCATACAATAAAGGAGTACAGCCTTCAACCTTAATACAATAAAAGAGTATAGCCTTCAGTCGTAATACAATAACAGAGCACAGCCTTCAGCCTTAATACAATAAAGGAGTACAGTCTTCAGCCTTCAGCCTTAATACAATAATGGAGCACAGCCTTCAGCCTTCATACAATAAAGGAGTACAGCCTTCAACCTTAATACAATTACAGAGCACAGCCTTCAGTCATAATACAATAATGGAGCACAGCCTTCAGCATTAACACAATAATGGAGCACAGCCTTCAACATTAATACAATAACAGAGCACAGCCTTCAGTCATAATACAATAACGGAGCACAGCCTTCAGCATTAATGCAGTAAAGGAGCACAGCCTTCAGCCTTAATACAATGAAGGAGTACAACCTTCAACCTTAATACAATAACAGTGCACAGCCTTCAGTCGTAATACAATAATGGAGCACAGCCTTCAGCCTTAATACAATAATGGAGTACAGCCTTCAGCCTTAATACAATAAAGGAGTACAGCCTTCAGCCTTAATACAATAAAGAAGTACAGCCTTCAGCCTTAATACAGTAACAGAGCACAGCCTTCACACTTAATACAATAATGGAGCACAGCCTTCAGCCTTAATGCAATAACGGAGTACAGCCTTCTGCCTTAATACAGTAAAGGAGTACAGCCTTCAGCCTTAATACAATAAGGGAGCAAAGCCTTCAGCATTAATACAATAAAAGACCACAGCCTTCAGCCTTAATACAATAAAGAAGTACAGCCTTCAGCCTTAATACAGTAACAGAGCACAGCCTTCACACTTAATACAATAATGGAGCACAGCCTTCAGCCTTAATACAATAAAGGAGCACAGCCTTCAGCCTTAATACAATAATGCAGCACAGCCTTTAGCCTTAATACAATAATGGAGTACAGCCTTCAGCCTTAATACAATAAAGGAGTACAGTCTTCAGCCTTCAGCCTTAATACAATAACGGAGCACAACCTTCAGCCTTCATACAATAAAGGAGTACAGCCTTCACCCTTAATACAATAACAGAGCACAGCCTTCAGTCGTAATATAATAACGGAGCACAGCCTTCAGCTTTAATACAATAATGGAGCACAGCCTTCAACCTTAATACAATAACCGA
Organism: Protopterus annectens; assembly: GCF_019279795.1. Lineage (NCBI taxonomy): Eukaryota > Metazoa > Chordata > Ceratodontiformes > Protopteridae > Protopterus > Protopterus annectens. Next base: position 1,113,542,786 of record NC_056737.1, on the reverse strand, counting down.
GCACAGCCTTCAGTCGTAATACAATAACGGAGCACAGCCTTCAGCATTAATACAATAAAGGAGCACAGCCTTCAGCCTTAATACAATGAAGGAGTACAACCTTCAACTTTAATACAATAACAGAGCACAGCCTTCAGTCGTAATACAATAATGGAGCACAGCCTTCAGCCTTAATACAATATCGGAGCACAGCCTTCAGCCTTAATACAATATCGGAGCACAGCCTTCAGCCTTAATACAATAAAGGAGCACATCCTTCAGCCTTAATACAATAATGCAGCACAGCCTTCAGATACAAGAATGGAGCACAGCCTTCAGCCTTAATACAATAATGGAGCACAGCCTTCAGCTTTAATACAAAAAAGGAGCACAGCTTCAGCCTTAATACAATAACAGAGCGCAGCCTTCAGTCGTAATACAATAACGGAGCACAGCCTTCAGCCTTAATACAATAACGGAGCACAGCCTTCAGCCTTAATACAATAAAAGAGCACAGCCTTCAGCCTTTAAACAATAATGCAGCCCAGCCTTCAGCCTTAATACAATAATGGAGCACAGCCTTCAGGCTTAATAGAATAATGGAGCACAGCCTTCAGCCTTAATACAAAAAAGAAGCACAGCCTTCAGCCTTAATGCAATAATAGAGCACAGCCTTCAGCCTTAATACAATAACAGAGCACAGCCTTCAGCCTTAATGCAATAATGGAGCACAGCCTTAATGCAATAACGGAGCACAGCATTAATACAATAATGGAGCACAGCCTTCAGCCTTAATAGAATAATAGAGCCACAGCCTACAGCATTAATACAATAGCCTTCAGCCTTAATACAATAATGGAGCACAGCCTACAGCATTAATACAATAACAGAGCACAGCCTTCAGCCTTAATACAATAACGGAGCACAGCCTTCACCCTTAATACTATAACAGAGCACAGCCTTCAGCCTTAATACAATAAAGGAGCACAGCCTTCAGCCTTAATACAATAATGCAGCACAGCCTTCAGCCTTAATACAATAATAGATTACAGCCTTCAGCCTTAATACAATAAAGGAGTACAGTCTTCAGCCTTCAGCCTTAATACAATAATGGAGCACAGCCTTCAGCCTTCATACAATAAAGGAGTACAACCTTCAACCTTAATACAATAAAAGAGTACAGCCTTCAGTCGTAATGCAATAATGGAGCACAGCCTTCAGCCTTAATACAATAAAGAAGTACAGTCTTCAGCCTTCAGCCTTAATACAATAATGGAGCACAGCCGTCAGCCTTCATACAATAAAGGAGTACAACCTTCAACCTTAATACAATTACAGAGCACAGCCTTCAGTCGTAATACAATATCGGAGCACAGCCTTCAGCATTAATACAATAATGGAGCACAGCCTTCAACCTTAATACAATAACAGAGCACAGCCTTCAGTCGTAATACAATAACGGAGCACAGCCTTCAGCATTAACACAATAAAGGAGCACAGCCTTCAGCCTTAATACAATGAAGGAGTACAGCCTTCAACCTTAATACAATAACAGAGCACAGCCTTCAGTCGTAATACAATAACGGAGCACAGCCTTCAGCCTTAATACAATAATGGAGTACAGCCTTCAGCCTTAATACAATAAAGGAGTACAGCCTTCAGCTTTAATACAATAAAGGAGCACAGCCTTCAGCCTTAATACAATGAAGGAGTACAGCCTTCAACCTTAATACAATAACAGAGCACAGCCTTCAGTCGTAATACAATAACAGAGCACAGCCTTCAGCCTTAATACAATAACGGAGCACAGCCTTCAGCCTTAATACAATAACGGAGCACAGCCTTCAGCCTTAATACAATAATGGAGTACAGCCTTCTGCCTTAATACAGTAAAGGAGTACAGCCTTCAGCCTTAATACAATAACGGAGCAAAGCCTTCAGCCTTAATACAATAAAAGACCACAGCCTTCAGCCTTCATACAATAAAGGAGTACAGCCTTCAACCTTAATACAATAACAGAGCACAGCCTTCAGTCGTAATACAATAACGAAGCACAGCCTTCAGCCTTAATACAATAACGGAGCACAGCCTTCAGCCTTAATACAATAATGGAGCACAGCCTTCAGCCTTAATACAATAAAGGAGCACAGCCTTCAGCCTTAATACAATAATGCAGCACAGCCTTCAGCCTTAATACAATAATGGAGTACACCCTTCAGCCTTAATACAATAATGGAATACAGTCTTCAGCCTTCAGCATTAATACAATAAAGGAGCACAGCCTTCAGCCTTAATACAATGGAGTACAACCTTCAACCTTAATACAATAACAGAGCACAGCCTTCAGTCGTAATACAATAATGGAGCACAGCCTTCAGCCTTAATACAATATTGGAGTGCAGCCTTCAGTCGTAATACAATAACGGAGCACAGCCTTCAGCCTTAATACAATAACGGAGCACAGCCTTCAGCCTTAATACAATAAAGGAGCACAGCCTTCAGCCTTAATACAATAATGCAGCCCAGCCTTCAGCCTTAATACAATAATGGAGCACAGCCTTCAGGCTTAATAGAATAATGGAGCACAGCCTTCAGCCTTAATACAAAAAAGAAGCACAGCCTTCAGCCTTAATGCAATAATGGAGCACAGCCTTCAGCCTTAATACAATAACAGAGGACAGCCTTCAGCCTTAATGCAATAATGGAGCACAGCCTTAATGCAATAACGGAGCACAGCATTAATACAATAATGGAGCACAGCCTTCAGCCTTAATACAATAATAGAGCACAGCCTACAGCATTAATACAATAGCCTTCAGCCTTAATACAATAATGGAGCACAGCCTACAGCATTAATACAATAACAGAGCACAGCCTTCAGCCTTAATACAATAACGGAGCACAGCCTTCACCCTTAATACTATAATGGAGCACAGCCTTCAGCCTTAATACAATAAAGGAGCACAGCCTTCAGCCTTAATACAATAATGGATTACAGCCTTCAGCCTTAATACAATAAAGGAGTACAGTCTTCAGCCTTCAGCCTTAATACAATAATGGAGCACAGCCTTCAGCCTTCATACAATAAAGGAGTACAGCCTTCAACCTTAATACAATAAAAGAGTACAGCCTTCAGTCGTAATACAATAATGGAGCACAGCCTTCAGCCTTAATACAATAAAGGAGTACAGTCTTCAGCCTTCAGCCTTAATACAATAATGGAGCACAGCCGTCAGCCTTCATACAATAAAGGAGTACAGCCTTCAACCTTAATACAATTACAGAGCACAGCCTTCAGTCGTAATACAATAACGGAGCACAGCCTTCAGCATTAATACAATAATGGAGCACAGCCTTCAACCTTAATACAATAACAGAGTACAGCCTTCAGCCTTAATACAATAAAGGAGTACAGCCTTCAGCTTTAATACAATAATGGAGCACAGCCTTCAGCCTTAATGCAAAAAAGGAGTACAGTCTTCAACCTTAATACAATAACAGAGCACAGCCTTCAGTCGTAATACAATAACAGAGCACAGCCTTCAGCCTTAATACAATAACAGGAGCACAGCCTTCAGCCTTAATACAATAACGGAGCACAGCCTTCAGCCTTAATACAATAATGGAGCACAGCCTTCAGCCTTAATGCAAAAAAGGAGTACAGTCTTCAACCTTAATACAATAACAGAGCACAGCCTTCAGCCTTAATACAATAACAGAGCAAAGCCTTCAGCCTTAATACAATAAAAGACCACAGCCTTCAGCCTTAATACAATAAAGGAGTACAGCCTTCAACCTTAATGCAATAACAGAGCACAACCTTCAGTCGTAATACAATAACGAAGCACAGCCTTCAGCCTTAATACAATAATGGAGCACAGCCTTCACACTTAATACAATAACGGAGCACAGCCTTCAGCCTTAATACAATAAAGGAGCACAGCCTTCAGCCTTAATACAATAATGCAGCACAGCCTTCAGCCTTAATACAATATTGGGGTACAGCCTTCAGCCTTAATACAATAATGGAGTACAGCCTTCAGCCTTAATACAACGACGGAGCACAGCCTTCAGCCTTCATACAATAAAGGAGTACAGCCTTCACCCTTAATACAATAACAGAGCACAGCCTTCAGTCGTAATATAATAACGGAGTGCAGCCTTCAGCATTAATACAATAATGGAGCACAGCCTTCAACCTTAATACAATAACCGAGCACAGCCTTCAGTCGTAATACAATAACGGAGCACAGCCTTCAGCATTAATACAATAAAGGAGCACAGCCTTCAGCCTTAATACAATGAAGGAGTACAACCTTCAACCTTAATACAATAACAGAGCCCAGCCTTCAGTTGTAATACAATAACAGAGCACAGCCTTCAGCCTTAATACAATAACGGAGCACAGCCTTCAGCCTTAATACAATAAAGGAGCACATCCTTCAGCCTTAATACAATAATGCAGCACAGCCTTCAGATACAAGAATGGAGCACAGCCTTCAGCCTTAATACAATAACGGAGCACAGCCTTCAGCCTTAATACAATAAAGGAGCACAGCCTTCAGCCTTAATACAATAATGCAGCCTTAATACAATAATGCATCCCAGCCTTCAGCCTTAATACAATAATGGAGCACAGCCTTCAGGCTTAATAGAATAACAGAGCACAGCCTTCAGCCTTAATACAATAAAGAAGCACAGCCTTCAGCCTTAATGCAATAATGGAGCACAGCCTTCAGCCTTAATACAATAACAGAGCACAGCGTTCAGCCTTAATGCAATAATGGAGCACAGCCTTAATGCAATAATGGAGCACAGCATTAATACAATAATGGAGCACAGCCTTCAGCCTTAATACAATAATAGAGCACAGCCTACAGCATTAATACAATAGCCTTCAGCCTTAATACAATAATGGAGCACAGCCTACATCATTAATACAATAACAGAGCACAGCCTTCAGCCTTAATACAATAACGGAGCACAGCCTTCCGCCTTACTACAATAACAGAGCACAGCCTAACAGCATTAATACAATAATGAAGCACAGTCTTCAGCCTTAATACAATAATGGAGCACAGCCTTCAGCCTTACTACAATAACGGAGCACAGCCTACAGCATTTATACAATAACGGAGCACAGTCTTCAGCCTTAATACAATAATGGAGCACAGCCTTCAGCCCTAATACAATAATGGAGCACAGCCTACAGCATTAATACAATAACAGAGCATAGCCTTCAGCCTTAATACAATAACGGAGCACAGCCTACAGCATTAATACAATAACGGAGCACAGCCTTCAGCCTTAATACAATAATGGAGCACAGCCTGCAGCATTAATACAATAACAGAGCACAGCCTTCAGCCTTAATACAATAATGGATCACAGCCTTCAGCCTTACTACAATAACGGAGCACAGCCTACAGCATTAATACAATAACGGAGCACAGCCTTCAGCCTTAATACAATAATGGAGCACAGCCTTCAGCCTTACTACAATAACGGAGCACAGCCTTCAGCATTAATACAATAACGGAGCACAGTCTTCAGCCTTAATACAATAATGGAGCACAGCCTTCAGCCTTAATACAATAATGGAGCACAGCCTACAGCATTAATACAATAATGGAGCACAGCCTACAGCATTAATACAATAACGGAGCACAGTCTTCATCCTTAATACAATAATGGAGCACAGCCTTCAGCCTTAATACAATAATGGAGCACAGCCTTCAGCCTTAATACACTAACAGAGCATAGCCTTCAGCCTTAATACAATAAAGGAGCACAGCCTTCAGCCTTAATGCAATAACAGAGCACAGCCTGCAGCATTAATACAATAACAGAGCACAGCCTTCAGCCTTAATACAATAACGGAGCACAGCCTTCAGCCTTAATACAATAATGGAGCACAGCCTTCAGCCTTAATACAATAACAGAGCACAGCCTTCAGCCTTAATACAATAACGGAGCTTGGCTTTGCCTCACCATTATTTTTGTCTTTGTCCAAATTTCTTGTGGTAAGAAGTTGAGGGGTATTTTCTTAATTGTCCTTGATTTTTCCTTTTATTTGTATCCTGTCCCTCGCATAAGTCTTGATTTTTTTAATGACGCTGTATGTTGGAGTTTCATACTTTTTATTTTTGAGGAAGTGCGTTTTGAGGCAAAACATTTTGTTCCATTATTTTTTTAACCAAATTGAGTTATGTTTAAAAAATTGCCCATGATTTTAAGTCATCGCTACTCTCCCCAAAACCAAATTGCTGCTGTGTCCCCTGCCCATAGATCTCAACCCCTTAGCACAAAAATTATGGACAAAGCCAAAAATAATGGGGGACAAAGCCCCAAAAATAGTGACAAATTTTAAATATTGTTCTTATGAACTTAGACCATTACTAGAATAAAAGGTATTGCGTTACCCTACATTTTCTGAAGAATGTGCTGAAAAATCCAGAACACCACAAGCTTTATGAGGCACATACCAAAAATATAAGGCAAAATCTGGACATTCTACAAAAATCTGGATAGTTGACACGTATGCCCCTGCCCCTTGTAGAAAGAAGTTGACTGTTACATAGTGTTTAAAGCCCAAGAGTACCAGACATAACAAATATGTTTATTTAAGATATAGACTCACATCTGTAGATCTATTTACAGCCAATGACTTAGGGATCAAGGCAAAAATCAGGGAGTCGGTCAGGTACTTGTTTTAGATACCACTGAGTACACTGTCTGAGAAAGTTAATGGGGGTAAGAGAATGTGGACTAAGTTATATCTTTGAAGAATAAAATCTATGCGACTTGTTTGTGAATATATCCATACTGTTTCTTTCGGAGTTAGAAAAAGCCACTAAGTAACATTGCAGAGAACAATGAAGACTTCCAAAAAGCATTTACTTTTCACTAGAGACGGTCTTAATTTTGTTCTGCTTTTCTTTTGTTTACAAAAAATGCAGGTTGATTCAAGATATATCATTCATGACAACCTTAATACAATAATGGAGCACAGCCTAAATACAGTAATGGAGCACAGCCTACAGCCTTAATACAATAACAGAGCATTTCTCCTTACAGTGAATGATAATGGCAGCAGGTTTAGCATGCGCTAGCAGCAATGATGTGATCAGGAACATTTTCCGTGCACTTTTGTGTTTAAATTCACATCAGCATGTGACCCACACATGAGTCCTCCATTGATTCCTCCTTAAAGAAAAATGTTACAGGTCTTGCAGCTGTAAACGTGGTGGGTTGCCCTCACTCTATCGTTCCGGCACCCATGATATATATATATATTTATATATATATATATATATATATATATATATATATATATATATATATATATGGAATCCATACGGCTCACCAAACGGCAGCATAATTGAAACAGATTCGGCCGGGCATACTTGCGCGAAATGGCTTTTCACCGAAAGGTACTTTCGCGTAAGTATGCCTGTTGCGGACATCGCACTACAGTGGGGATAAGGAAAATTCCCTTTTCGCCACTGTAGTGCAACCTTGGAGTGAAAATATTTAAGTAGGGTTGTGGGAGGTGCAGGGAGGCTTTCCCCCTGCAAAAACTTAAAAGTAATGTTTTATTTTTTTTAAAGCACACTTTAATGAAAGCATTTTTTTGGTGAAAGCACTTTTGTTAAAGTGTGTTCGATGATTGTAGATTCGGACTACTGAATTTTCGTTCAATAATCCTAGATCTATATATATATATGGGTCTACTTCACATCACCTGAAACCCATTTGACTGACTTTCATTTCACCGAGACCAAATCACCTAATTTGTCAAAATACTGAAAACTCATTTGACTGAAGCAAAACAAAGAATGTGATTCAGAAAATGTATTAACATCTATAAGAATAAGTAAGTCAATAAAGATTACCAAAGTCTTAGCTCATGTTGAAATTCTAAGTTGGTTAACTGCACTAGTATCATTTTCTTAACGTCAACTGTCATTACTCAAAGTTAAAAATTTGAGACACTTCCATAAGAATTCTTCTCCAGTTATCAGAATCCAGGTCATGTTTGCTAAGGCTGATATTATTTTTTATATTCAGTAAAGACCATACACATCATACCTTTATCATCACTGTACAAGTCAATAACCTTATGCATTATAGCAGGATTTATCTGTAAGATTGCTATACCTCTTCTATTTCCTTTAAAGGAATAATTTGTTAGAACTGTATATTCCTATGTATTTAATATAATAATACCAAGTTGCAATAAATGAATTTTTTATTAAAAGGTTCTTTTTTATGCATTTTAAATATTCAAGCAAATGAACAACCCTAATGCCACTGTTGAGGCCATTAACATTTAATGAAATTCATTTTAAAAAATGCATCTTATATATTTTATATTGGTCACATATGTAGCTCTGTTGCTATTTGATGATCTCCATAATAACCCAGATCCTTGGGATAATAGTTGAAGTAATGACTGAAAGCTCATTTTAGTTGATATGGACAGAAAGAATGAAGAGTTAACAACATTAAACATAACTAAATTGTAAACAAACCAATTCCCTTCCGTTGGAACTTAAGCTTCTTGTTTCAATACAAATTTCATTTAAATGGTTCTTCTGATTTACATTTACTCTGTTACACTTATGTATGCTAGCTGGCCTAACTTTAAATATGTAGACTCTATCTATATATACATACATATTGGTCGACATCTGTTTACTTGATTGCATTGGGTTGGCTTTGATCTACAAGATCGACAGTCCCTCGGTAGACAAATGTTCCTTTTCCCCTGGTATTGTATGATCTCAGAGTTAGTTTATATAATTAGTAGGAGGGGAGTGCAGGGAGCTTGCCTCCACCATTGAAAAAACAATATTTTAAAGTTTTGTGCACCAACATTCTTTAAAATTAGCAGGGGATGTGGTGGACAAGTATTTTGGCATTTGGAGTTTTGAACTTTTATGTGTGATGTAATGCCTTTCAACATTTGATTCAGTCATTCAACAGTATAAATGCATTATATGAATAACTTCTCCAAAGCTAACTTTGGGCTCCTAAAAACAGAGGTGGCTAACTTCATGTCACCCATGCAAATGGAGAATAATTGCATGACCGCCGAATCATACACCAATGCACTGTACGAACACGTATACAAATGCATGGATCTCGCCATTCCCAATAATACCAAGATGCTCTCCTCAAAAAAGGAATCCAATCTGGTGGTCCCCTGCCATAAACAACTCTACAACAGAAGGAGGAAACTGATGCAGAATAAGGTGAAGTCCCAAGACTGGAAAAACTTCCTTATCAGCCTTAACAAAAGGTTGAGATCCCTCATCAAATCCTCTAAAGCTAGCTATGAAAACAGAATTGCAGCAGATAGTAAAGACAACCACAAGGCCTTCTATAGTTATGTAAAGAATCTCCATGGCAATACCCAGATTTGCTCTAAGCTAATGCACAATGGTACCTCCCATACCGAGCCAGCAGATATTGCCAATATACCGGCCAACAGAATCGGTCCCACCTTTACCCCTCTAGCCCCCCAAAGGACCAATCACAATACCAGTAGATTGCTAGGCACCCAGTATTACTGCTGCACAGGTTAAAATAGCACTGTCCAAGGTCAAGAATACAGCTTTTGTGGGACCTGAGAATATCCCCAGCTGTGTCCTACATGAACTACATAGTGACCTGGCACCTCACCTGTGTTCCCTGTTCAATCACAGCCTCACCTTAGGCTTTGGCCTTATTGAATGGCGCACTGCTACATTCATCCCTCTCCACAAGGGAGGACTGACTACAGACCCCAAGAACTATCACCCCATTAGCCTGACGAGTCTGATATGAAAAGCTATGTAATGCATCATCATGGACCACAAGGATATAGGGGATCTCCAAACTTTGGATCCTACACAGTTTGGTTTTGTGAAGGGTAGATCATGCCTGCTCAACTTGGTTGACTTCTTTGAGTCAATCACTAGAGCTGTGGATGAAGGCAAGGTGATTCATACAGCCAACCTTGATCTGGCCAAGGCTTTTGATACCATTCCCCACTCAGGAATCATAGAAAAACTCACTAAGCTAGGCATCAACCCCTATATCAATAGGTAGGTTGCAAACTGGCTCACAGATAGAACCCACAGTGTGAAAGTAGCTGACTCCAAGTCAGACTGTTGACCAGTCATGAGTGGAGTCCCACAGGGTTCAGTCCTGGGTCCTCTCCTGTTTGGTATCTACTTCTCTGAAGTCCAGGCCAGCACGAAGGGACTCTAGCTGACAAAGTTCACAGACAATTGCAAGTTGAGAGCTATTATTAACTCCCCAAGAGATGTTAACATCCTACAGAAAGGTCTCAATGAAACCAACGACTGGTGTCAGAACCATAGCCTTAAGCTCACTGCCAAAAAATGTGTCGTCATCCCCCTTGGGAAATACCCGGTTCCCTTGAATTACCAAATCTATGGTAGTCCACTGAACACAGAAGCTATTATAAGAGATCTAGGAACACAGGTTGACAGCAACCTCTCTTTTGACCACCACATTGCCACTGTGGTCAGAAAGTCCTAATATGTGGTACATCTCATTACTAAGGGTTTTGCATCCAGGAAGAAAGAGGTCATTGTCTCGCTCTACTCTTCCCTCTTTAGGCCAATCATCGAGTACAATTCCCCATTTGACATGTACCTCACTAGACACCTGCAACAAATGGAGAGGCTGAAAAATGATATGGTGCTGCTTACTGTGATGGATTTGAAGTCTTCTTAAGACACTCAGTCTTGCTGGCTGGATTCTGCTAAAATCAAAGTCTGGTTATATTTGCATTCACAGTCTGTTGCATACAGAAACTTGCAGAATATACACTGATGAGAGAATATACTTTGCAGCATCAACTTAGAGCAGTAAGAAATAACTTTTTATAATAAACCAAACGGACTAACGTTGCAGCTTAAAGTACTGTTCCACTTTACTTCTCATATAGTACAGATGATGTGAGAGATATAACATTTACCTCGAGACAAATGTGTCTCTACAAATACCCCTAACATAACTGGATTCATGCAGATCTTTATATACAATTTTAGTCATGCACATACATATACATTTCCTCTTGGTATTCTATTTTGGAGAATTGCTCATCCTGTATAAACAATACTAATTGTTGCAGATGCTGACGCAAACTGCTGAGTTAATGATATTATTTTTCAGCTTCCTTGTTTAACAATGTCTTGTCACATTTTTGTTGAATTTATAAGAGACTAGCTTTTCTGACAGTGTGAACATCCTGTTTTTTGTCTTTTGTGTAAGAACATCTGTTCTTGTGCCAAGGAAACAGATTGTAACAGTGTCATAAACATGTCCTGTTGTTTAAGGAAACATTGTGTCCATTATGCAGAAACATGTCCTGTTGTTTAAGGAAACATATTGTGTTATTTTTATATGCAGAAAAACATGTCTTTGTTCTTTAAAAGCAGATTTTGCATTTTTGCTCTTGCATACATCCTGTTTTTAAGTCTGTAAGGGAAAAATGTCCATTCAGCAGATTCCATATTTTCCAAGCCATGGTAATTTAGTATGGATGCTGATCACATATTACTAAACTCTATTTCTACATTTAAGCAAGCTTTATCTTATACCTTATTTATGTTGCATATTTGTAGCAAAGTTACTTTCAACCTTAGTATATTGTTGAGCACACTCTAACAGAGGCCACAAAAGTACCTCACAAAGAAGATCCTAGGCCTTAAACACTTGTCCTATATGGACAGACTCAAAAAACTCCAACTATTCTCAGTCTCATATTGCCTACTTAGAGGCGATCTCTGCTTGACTTACATAGCCATTTCTGACCCAGCTCTGTTAGAAATGCTACATCTAAAGAAATCGCAATCCCTACACACCACACACTCCAGAGACCTCAACCTCATTACCACAATCAACAAAACATGCTGGAGGGACAGGTTCATAACCCAGAGACTGCCCATGCTATGGAATTGACTTCTCATACATGTCAAGCAGAACACCTCACTGGCCCTCTTCAAGAGAAATCTTGATGAGTGGATGGGAAATTGAAAATTCACCCCAGGGATCACTCCAGTGGCTCTACTCGACAGAGGCACTAGGAACTAAGGTTGGGTGGCTCGATGCCAGGGTAATCCTATGGGCTGGGCTTGTATTGCAGTTAATGTTAATAATAAAAAATATTTTGTTACAGAAAAAAGATAATCATAGAGAAGTAAACATCATATAGTAATATAGTACTGATACTTTTTATGTGCAATTCACAAATACCTGATAGTGAGAAAAAAGTCAGAAACAAACTTAAATATGAGGAAGAAGAACATTTCACTTTAGTACATGTGATTATCAATATCATTTGATGCAGGCTTATCATGTGGTTGTTACAAAATGGTACACACATTGACTGCCCTGTTATGTAAGTCTTTGTACTGTTCAGTGCTATATTCATTCATCAACACAAACTATAACATTCGGGGACAGGGCAGCTACCAGAGTCAGTAATAATTCTATAATAATGTTAAAATGTTAAAAATACACTCATAGGGAAGAAACATGTAGAATTATAGTCTTGATGTTTTGACACAAGCCCCAGGATTCACGAAGCCTCCGTGTAAGAGTTATAACTCTTACACGGAGGCTGCAGTTAAACTGAGTGATGTCAGCATGCTCTGCATATTCATGAGAGCATGCTGAATCACACCCAAGTCGAACACGGCCGTGTAAGACAGTAGGGGGCGTGTCCGTAGGCTGATCCCTGCAAGCGGACACGCCCCCAGAAGTGTAAAAGTGTCCAAAGTACACACCCACAACAGAGTCCACGCAAATGTGAATAAACACAACACATGCCCCTACAGACTATTAAACATAAAAAAAATATAAATGTACATGTCATTTTTTTTTTAAACTGTAAAGATGTTTAACCGTGAGTGCTTCGTTTCTTGTGGCGTGCCCGTAGCGCAGCTACAGTTAGCAGTCAGTGGGAAAGCATATAAGAACTACATATGCAAAATAAGCCAGGAAGCAATAGCGAAGCAGTAGAGATGCTGGCTGCAAAGCAGGCATTCATGGTTCGAGCCCCCACAACACAATTTTTTTTTTCTCAAAATAAGCAGGAAACAAGTCCCTGACACATATATGTACACATAAAACCAGAATATATGTAAAATGCAATGTAATAGCCTATTTATATTGAATAAATGTGAGCTAAGAAATGAATATAAACTGCCACATATGCCCATAGCTGAGCTACAGTTCAACAGAGGGAGGTCATGTGCCCGTAGATAAGCATAGGTTTAACTGGTGCAAAATGAGTGCCTGTAGCCGAGCAATGGTTTACCACGCTAAATATATGTGCCCCTACTTGCGCTAAGCGGCATATGCGTGCCAATAGCCAAATGAGTGTTAAACCGGTGTACCCCGTTTGCGCGGAGCTGCGCACCGCGCAAATGAGCTAACCGACGGGCAACGGTGAGCAAGCCGTATCCAAAATGCCTTTACACAGACACACCCCTCAACATGTCTAGACAGTCCTGAAAAATAAAAAGCAGTGGCCAGGTTCGAACCCAGGATACTATACACCAAAGTCAAGGTACAGAACCACTAAGCCATGACAGCAGTACATAGAAATGCAATATCAGCTCATATATAGGAATGAATACAAACCACAGCATGACAATGCAGGTTTACTGAAGTTGATACAATTCCAAACTGGCCAATCACAGATATGTGTGGGAAAAACAGACTATATAAGCCCCATAGGCGGGAATACACAGCATAAACGATTGTAGAACAGACCTGCAGTTAGAATGTCAGGTGTAGGTGAGGGTAGTCGCTTCCGAGCGCAGAGGTGGGGTGTTGAGGAGTCCAGGTACATGGCCTGGCTCCTAGTCCATAACCATGAGGCCCAACTCATGCAGGGCCAGGTCCTTTGGGGAGCGTACAAGGCTGAGGCGTGGGACCAGTTGGCTCATGAACTCACCAGTGCCACAGGAATTCCTCGGACAGGTGAGCAGGTCCGTCACCACCAAGAGGACCTGAAGAGACGTAAGCAGGACCAACTGACCCGTTGGATCCAGGAGGCCCGGCAATCACCCAACGCCCCACCACTGAGTAAGTATAAATTAATTATGTTTGTAGAAAGTTAAACTACCTGAAATCATGGAGATGTGTATTCCAATATTACTTCATTTATATTACAGCTGCAGGTGTCCGTTCTGCGAACCGCAGAGCCTATGCTGATAGGCTGGTGCGGTTGCGCCACCAGGCAGGTCAGTAATCCACAACTAGTAACTGTAAAGATGTATAAATGTATGACAGTTAGCATAAGAGTGCAGTGTAGCCAGGAAGGAATTAAATCTGCAACTCACAGAGTGTGAAAGTTTATGCAAGTATTGCCTGATGACAACAGTTCCCAGCCTGTAAGATGAAAGTAATCATGAGAGTGTCCAACACATATTTGTAAATAAAACTGCCCTGCCTGTAAGAAAATAGTACACAAACAGCAGCAGCAGGTAAAGTATAGCTGCAGAAGAGGATGAATCCACCTGTGTGAGATGAATACATGTGGAAATTCTGAAACATGACAGAAGTGAGAGTGCTGGAAATAACTGCAATAATTCTGTTAAAACATGTCAATAAAACCTAGAAGTACTAGTCTGAATAGTAAAATGAAAGCAAGTGAGAGAGTGTGAGAAAGTGTCAGGAATACAGCACTACAGTAGTAATAACCCCTGAATAAAGTATACTGCAGTCAGGACATAATTAAATGCATGTGAGACCCCAAACCAAACAGAAACATCTGTTCAAAGTGTTGCTGCATGTGGAATGTGTACACCAAAATCTGGATATGCTGCTCCCAGTCTGAAATATGCAGATAGGATGACTGTCTGATATCCCAAACATCCACACCTGTCTACAGTTATACAAAGAACACTTCACAGGAGATGTATCTGCACAAATTCCGATATGACTTGTGTATGAACAGCAATAAAATGTAGACTTATGTTGCAGTAACAGTCCCATCTGCAAGGTTAAGTAGTTAACATATAGGACACTGTAGTCAGAACAGTAGTGTGTATATAACTGTAGCTATTATAAATGTACAGCATATGTGGTTGTATTTGAAGGTGTTAATAATATGTCTGATTTACCCCACCCTCTAACCATCTATAACCCATTCCACGGGAAAATGGTATGTGCAATCACAATTACCACCCCTGGACATCTGTCCTGTTGGGTCATATATATTTGCATGTCTGTTGATGCATCCGCCCCGTTCATACATCCACACCTGATGGCCTGTTGCCATCAACCAACCCTGCATGTTGTTGGACTGTGTATTACTGTTGGAATTATGCATGTGCTATGCACGCTGTTCAATGGTGTGAATAACTGGGTGTGTGGTTAATGGGAATACTAATGCATGCTGTTAAAACTAACTGTGAATGGTTTTTATATGTCACTAACCCAAACTGTAATGACATAATGCAAAACATGGAACGACAGGGAAGGCGGGTTCCGGCGGACCCACCTCTCCCACCTCAGCTGGCGAGTGCACCTGGCACTAGTGCTGAGTCCGGACCCTCCTCCGGTGGCCCTGTGCCACCTGCAGGTGGAAGCGCTGCAGGGGACGGGGCTCGCCCCCCCTCTGCAAGTGTGGCCGGAGGAGATCCACCACTCACCCTCCGTAGCGTCCGGACTGTGGTGCGTAGGGAGATTCGGGACTCTGTCTTCGAGCCCCTACGCCAGCTCGAGGCACGGGTGGCGCAACTAACGGGCTTGCCCGTTGCCCGCCTACACAGCCCCAGCACCGCCCGTCCTGGGCAGTGAAGGAACAGTGGCAGCTGCCTATGGGTGGGGATATCAGTTCCACTGTTGCCATCTGTGGGCTCATGGGCTCTGGACATCCCAACCTCTGTCCCCGTCATTTGTGTAACCCCCACACGTGTCATACACGCCCCTGTATGCGTCTTGTTTGTCTTGTCTGTTAACCTACCCAACCTACCTCCCCAGCTGTACCGACTACCTTCACCTGACATACCACTCTCACCTGAAAAAAAAAAAAAAAAAGGGCACTCTGTACCCACAAAAAAATTACGCCCCATACATAGCTGCCCATTCCGCACACATGTCTACTGGACATGGAACCCATCAATTCCAATTGGCTGTACAACAGGTATTATTGTTGTCCTGACACCTCTCTCAGGGGTGGAAGGTTTCAAATGTCACACCAAATTACATACATATGCACAGCTGTTGCTGCTGAAGAAATGGGCAGCTATGGGCCTTACCTACATCCCTCCGGCACATCCCAAGCTTGTCTCCCTACTGTCTTACCCTCTTTGTGACCCCTTTTTCACCACTTTCCTGTCTCCCCGTTTTCTTTTCTTTCAAAGAAAATAGCTGGTGTGCGCTTGTGTGCGCGGAGCTAACCGCCAGTGCGCATGCGTGAGGTCCGCGCAAACCAGCGCTAACCCGGTTACAACAGCTTAAAAGTGCCTTCGTCACTTTGATTGACAGGTCCTGAACTCAGTTCAAAAGAAAAATAAAATCCCACTGTGAGTCCCGAACCCCGGACCTTGTCAACTATAGTCTGCATGACTTACCACTAAGCCATGACTCTTACATAGAAACACTGTGCTAAAGTAAATATATCATTTAACAGTAGGAATGAATGTACAGGGAATATAGATGTGTAGTACACAAAGCATGACATTTAGAATCACAAACAAAACTGGTGGATTTCCATAATAGTAGTGTGTGAACAGAAACAGCCATGCTAGCTGGAAGCTAGTAGGTAATAATGTCACCATAGCACCTTGCAAGACACACACATACTCACAGCAGGAGAAGCACTGCCCATACCCCACAACCCCTTACAGGAACACATCCGACCAAGTAATAAAATATGTGGAGCAAAGGCCCAAAACCAGGGACACATTACAAATGAAGTTACAACAAATGCAGACAGTTCAGAAAGTAACAGGGTCTACACCTTGTGGGATGTTTGGAAGGGTATGCAGTCTGGAACTTGAATGTTTGTCACCATATCCTGACTTGAGGCCAGAATGACCTGCCAGATAAAGGTGTGCATGAGATAATGACCAAATTTTCAGGCAGACATGTGGACAGCCTGCAAATATCTGTACACATGACGGGTACAACACCACCATATTTGAATAGTTAAGACCCTAGACATAGCAACAGTGGATGTCTTACAGGGATGCCCCACAGACCACATGTGAAATGTACAAACAGTAGGCAGAAAGGTGTAACACATGCAATGGCAACTATGGGTTCCAGAAAGTATTCACCACTCGCATGGCAGAAAAGGTGTAGTAATACCTATGCTCATGCTAACCCACAGTCACACCTGCAGCATACCAGACATATTAATGGGTGCACCCCACTGATATGTACCATTCCATGAGGCACATAACTGGTGAACCTGAAAGCCTTTGGGGCCTGCTCAGCAGCATACCCACATATGCTAATAGATGTCAAGGCCCACACCATGGCCAGACCACACTGCATGCTGTAACACCCTAGCAGATATAGCAAGCATTCCAGGGTGTGAATGTACATGGGAAATAGGAAAGCTACAGCAGCACACAACAGTCAAGACACCTAGCAGGCACACCAGTACTGACAGTGAAGGGCAACTATCGAAGACGAGCAACAGAGTGCAAGCAAAGGTGAAAGGAAAGCACACACACACACATGCACACATCAACAATAGTAGTAGTTGTTAGTGTACATACACAGTCAGTACAGGAAACTGGTGAAATGAATGGAGGAATGTTAACCCACAACCCACTGAGTAAAATTAGAGATACCAACCTTTACACTCACAGAATGTTGTCCACAGCATAACAGCATGGTCCCTGCCATTAACATCTGAAAGGGCTACGCCTATTTCACACACCCTTTTATAGCACAGTTCTGCAATCACAGTGAGAACTGCAATCAGTACACAACAGGCTGCATGCAATTAGCAAATGCTGGCTAACAATTGGTGCAGAGGCCATCACATGGGCATATGCAGATACCTACAAAAGTATGCTGTATTCCATGTCCACGCATGCAATAATTACATTGCACCTGGAGAGAGACAGAGAGACAGAGAGACAGAGAGCCAGAGAGAGAGAGAGAGAGAGAGAGAGGGTGAAAGGGAGAACCACACCCAGAACTATACTGCAACTAAGCAGACAGACAGCAATCCCCAGCAACAGCTACCTGGAAGCTGCAACAGTGAACCGCAGCAGCAGGACAGAGAGACAGACATTTGCAGACACAGCTGTGACAAACACAGGTACTGTAAAGTCATACTATCAAGGTGTACATACTGTGAACCCTCCATATGTGTTATTGGGCTGTATCCATATGTATATGAAGATGTGTAATGGGCAGGGGATATACAGCACCTATCAGTGAAGGCTGTACATACAGTTGTATGTGTGAGCATCTATGTGCACATATATATGTTGTCTGATTGTAGGTTGTACTGCCATGTACTAATTACATTACAGAGCTATGTATGCTTAGCAGTATGTTAGTGTGTGTATACAGTAAGGTAGACATATATGCTGACATACCTGTCCAACATATGGCTATGTAGTCATGTCAACATATGTATGTGTAGATATCTTATATGTATATGTATACATATGATATCCATATATGTATACATACATAGAGAGAGAGATGTAGGACCACATAGACAGATGCTGATAGAATATTGTAGCGACATATCTATGTAATGCACACATGCAGAGATAGAAATATGTAGATACATATACACAGACAGACTGATCTGACCACCTACAGGTATGATTGTATATGCTGACCTGCAACACAGCCTGCCCCCTGTCGCCCACACCCCTCTGTGCCCCCCCCACATCTACAGCAGAATATGTACATCAATATATATATATGTGCAAATGCATACACACATATGTACATGTATATAGAAATAGACATATAGACATATCTTAATACATAGATATATGTATAGAGAGTGAGAGAGATGTATACAGAGCTGGAGTGAGGCACATGTGTACAGATGTATTGCAACTGGTGCCTGGTGACAAAGGCACGGAGTGAACACCAGTGTCACATCCGGAGTATCATACCACAGTCCAGATCACCTACACAGGTAACCACCATATAAATGAGTGTCCCACCACTGCATGTGTTAGGGGTGGTCAGGGTCAGACATGTGTACAATAGTGGCCCCAATGATAGTCACAGTGGCACACTATCCCTGGAACAGCTGCTCATGGTATGTGTCTGCACACATGGTCAGTCAGGCATGGACATGTAGGTCGGTGTACCCCCCACAGCACGTAATGTATGCCATGGTATGGACCTCACACGACAGCAACAGATATGTAGAAGGACACAGTGACATGTACAACACGTGACAATGCACCCAAACACAGTACCATTGCGCAGTGACTGTCAACACCATAGAGTACACGTATGCCGCATTGCAGGTTACCACCCCAGATGCACATATGGAGGTCACACCCATGACAGATGTCCAACAGGCATTGTACCACCGCCACCATACACACCCTACTTGTCTGCTGTGTGTCGCCAGTGCCACTGCAATTTAGTGCACATGTGTAGGTGCGGGTTCAGACTCACAGACAGGACACACCCTGCAACAAACCACACAGTGTTACGATGCGAGACTCCCCATGTGTACATGTCACACATACCCCTGCTGCATGTCACTGAGATAGGTAATATGCCATATGTGTCACCCTGTGTAACTGTGTGACGGCAGCAGGTACCATCACACCACATGTGTCACAATTGTCAGGTTAGCAGAACAGTGCGCTGCTGTAGACACGGGGCATTAGCATATTGCACAGTATTGTATTACAATGTCATGTATTGTGTTGTATTGTATTGGTATGGTGAGGTGCCTCCTGCATGGAGTGGAACCACTGGTGCTGTGCTCCAGTGTACAGGTACATACCCTGTAGTCCAGGTAGTGTAACATAGCACCTCTATATGTGTGTTTAGCGCCTGTCAGAGGGTATGTAGCATGCAACTGGGGATACCAGCAGGTCCCGTCCATGTCGTGTAGTCTGCTCACCTGTGGGTGTCTCTCACCTGGATAACTGTGATGACCTTGAGGTTAGGGTCAGCAGGGATACCCATGCCTTAATACAGGGGGAGGGTGGGTGACACCTGCACTGACCCTGTCGGCCACAATGTGGTCTAGCTGTGGTGTAGGTGAAATATGTGTAGTGTACTACCCATGGGCATAGAGGATGGTTCCTGACCAGGTCGCTAAATAGGTCAGGTAGGCCTCCTGGTCATCTGCAGTATCACGCTTGATGTCCCACTCAACATTGCCCATGTGGTCAGTGTGATGGGAAATAGATCCTTACCAGTGCTGCTCAGACATACACTCCCTTCAGAGACTGATGCTCTGTCTCGTAGTAGCTTACATCAAGTGTGATACAATCAGTATATGGCTGGGGTTTGCCGGACAGGATGCTGTCCCTTTGTGGACAGTGTTCTGGACATATATGGGAATGCATGAGCCATGTGGTCTTGGAGATGTCTGTAGAAAGCAATTGTGTAGGGGTCAGCATTGTGTGATGTCTCTGACACTGGCCCAGTGGGCTGTAAGGATACCATATCAGTGTTACAAAGTGTAACGTCTGTATCTGTAATGTTGTGCACTGTAGCCATCTGTGCTGGTGGTGGAGGTGGGATATGTATATCCAGGGCAAGCAGGGTGTTGTCAGCCCACAGTAGTCGCCGATGCACGCCATACAGTACCTAGACACAAACACACAGAGTGAGGAGGTGCACCTCACCTGAATTGGTGTTCTGACTGCTGGTGTCCAGTAGTATGTTGTACGTAGCCTGGCAGGTACTGTACAACAGTTGCTGGCCGAGCACTGCTACCTGGCCATCTACATGTGTATCCACCAATAGACAGACAGCTGCCACATATGTGTGATATGTGTTATTATGACAGTCAAGTAGCATGTGTATTATGTGTGCCAAGGTCTGCCAACATAGATTGCTGATACCATGTTATCTTTATTCCCAGGTACATGGCCCACCCGGACATGCAACCTACTCCGTGGCTGAGGATGAGGAGATACACCAGAGCCTGGTGCGGGACTATGCAACACTTTCCCACACCAGCCAGAATCAGCAGGTGAGGGCTGCACTGTGGCAGGACCTTGTCCAGCGGGTAAAATGATATAGGCATGCATAATAGGACATATGAGCAGGTACGACATCACTGCAGTGATTTGATTAGACATGTCCGTCAGCGTGCATCAGATATCCACAGGCAACAGGTCGCCACAGGTGGTGGGGTGGCTACACATCCCCCACTCACCAGACTGGAGGGACTGCTCCTGAGTGTAGTGGCTCCAGTCCACCTGCAACAACAACAGCAGCAGACATGTGTCATGATGGAGGCTGGAGCCACAGCAGCAGGACACTGAGCGTGCAGGTAATATGTCACATGTGTAGTTGACTGTTGTGTACACTGGTAGTTAATGCATGTGTGTGGTGTGTCCTTTGTTTGTAGCTGCAACCATAGCATATAATGTGCAAGTGTGATATCCGCAATATTAGCTGCAGACCTTTGAAAGGCGACTGTGGTACACCTGACCTGTATCATACTCCGTAATATTGGCACAGTTGTTCCCACTAACATTAGTTTCCTCCTGTCTGCAGGACCCTCCGGTATCACTGCAGTGCAGCCTATCCATGCTGGTGAGTGTCTATTTACTTTACCTGTTAAGATGTTGGTAGTAATAGTACCTTTGGCACACTTAGTGGTGCCCCTTGTATGCATGTAGGTGTGTCTGTGTCTGTGTGTCAATATCACGCATACTGAGTACTGTTCAATTGTGTGAAATTGTGTGCACGTGTGCATGTGTGCAAGTGTGCAAGTGTGCAAGTGTGCAAGTGTGCAAGTGTGCATGTGTGCATGTGTGCATGTGTGCATGTGCACCTGTGCATGTGCATGTGCATGTGTGCATGTGTGCATGTGCATGTGCATGTGTGCGTAATGTGCACGCATGCATGTGTGCATGTGTGCATGTGTGCATGTGTGCACCTGTGCACGTGTGCATGTGTGCATGTGTGCATGTGTGCATGTGTGCATGTGTGCACCTGTGCATGTGTGCATGTGTGCATGTGCATGTGCATGTGTGCACCTGTGCATGTGTGCATGTGTGCATGTGTGCATGTGTGCATCGCTGGCAGTGTGAAGACATTGTAAACTGTGTTTCCTGTTTACTTCCCACAGGTTCTGTTGCTGCTCTGGTGTTATCTAGCAGGGAAACTGAGTCAGGTGCCATGGGTACTGCCACTGATGACATTGGTGTAGTGGCACAGGACGGTATGCCAGGGTCCGCCATCGGTCAGCCAATTGACAGTACACAGCTGTCGACACCATCCATGCGCACAGTTATCCTGCCAATACACCCCTTGTCACCACTGTCCCTAGGTGATGGACAGCATACAGTGGGCATCGACCAGGGTAGTGTGGTACCTGCGGCACATGCTTCCCCACACAGCAGCCATGGGCATGGCCCAGACATGGTACCACACAGACAGTTGTCCAGGGGTTCTCGTGGGAGCATCCATCGGCGTACTGCCCCTGGCAGACGTGCCCACAGAGGACTTACAACCTCAGCTATGTTCCGGACTGTCATGCAGACACAGTCACGTATGGAACGGTACACCAGACAGGGTCTGAGGGAGCTGACAGCATGTCGCACAGCCATGACCGACGGTATGCGTGACATTGCGGCCGCCATCCGTGATTTCACCGGCGTCGAGACAGACGCGTTGTGGGGACATATTACACCGCCTCCACAACTACATGTCCACGCAGCCAGGGTGATGGTGGGCGGTTCGCGTCAACGTGGCTGTATGCCAGCAACAGCAGCAGCTGGCAGTCGGCGGGCGACAACAGGGCCGGCCGCCCGTAGTGCCAGCAGCAGCCCCAGCAATGCTGGTTCTGTGCTGTCATCAGACCGCCCCAGGAGACCACGTGCACGTGGCTCTGGCCAGGGCCGACAGGGCTCTGTGTCCAGTCAGCGAACACCTGCTTCCGATGACAGTACCCAGTCTGGGTTGGTACCGGATACGGTCCGTAGCACCCCTGCAAGGCACAGGTACCGTGTCCGCGCCCAGAGACACTGATCTGTATGGCCTGGCAGGTACAGTCTGTGGCTGTCCACAAACACCAGTATATGGCAGCCATGAGGTGGAACTGTGTGCATCCATACACACATGCAAAATAACAACACCTAGGCCTACCGCATACACGCACACACTGCAGCAACACTGCCCCACCTTCTACTGCTGTCCCTCACCAACACACATACACATACATGTCAATTGGTGGTATGGGTGGCTGACCCAGGCATACCAAGTTCACACCCTGTGCATATGATGAAACTGTGCCACCTCCTGCAGTCTGTAACAACTGTGCAGGTACAGGTTAACATGTTACTGATGCACAGGGTGACCACATAGATGTGTAGTAATAGTATCATGTGTTGAACAGTACTGTGTGCTGATTTAATTGTGGGTATATCACAGCATGCCTGATGCAGTATTTGTGTGATTGTCATGTCCTGTTGTCTACACCCATGGTAAGTACCATAGTGTATCATCTGCACATGTTGGCATACTAGTAGTAATGATGTCAACAGCAGCCTACATACATAGGTAGCACAGGGGATGGGTAATGCATGTAGTAATACACAATGATGGACATGTAAATTGCAAGTGGCATGTTGGCCACACTAGACTCTGCAATGCAGATGTGTGAGGACGTTGATATGTGTGCATAACTACACAAGTGGTACAGGACACATAGGTGCACACTAGCACTGCATGCACACACCAAAAAAATAAAAAATTAGGGTTGGGGGCAAAGGGCCCCAAAACCAAAAGGGACCCCCAAATTAAAAAAACCCAAATGAAAGTTTTTAAAACCCCCAAAAAGGGGAAAAAAAAGACGGGGTTAAAAAGAAAAAGGGTTAAAAAAAAAGGGGGGGTTTTTCTACCCCCCTTGGGTGGGGGGGGGGGGGGGGGGGGGGGGGGGGGGGGGGGGGGGGGGGGGGGTGGGGGGGGGGGGGGGGGGGGGGGGGGGGGGGGGGGGGGGGGGGGGGAATGTTTGAAGGATGAAATCTTGCCCCGGGAAGGCAAAGACGAGGAAGAAAAAAAGGGAAAGAAAAGGGTGGGGGAGAAAACCCCCAAATTCGCAAAACAGACAGCGAAACCCCCCCGAACACTCCCGGAACCAAACAGGAAGACGGGACAAGCAACAGAGCACAGGTGCAAACACAGGAAAATGTAAAAATACAAAGGTTAAACTTGAATCCATATGGTTAGGTTTACCAAATTGATAGAAATGTGTAATCAGGGTCAGCACCACAGTAACTGACATACAGTTTATGGTGACATTATGTCACATAATATGTTGTTGATTTGGTTGTCGCCATTATAATTACAACAGAGCATGATGTTTAGCAGTATGTTAGGTGTGATACATGGTAGAATAAGCGCAACCGTCAACATAGGCAGTATCAGTAACATATTAGGAAAATAAAAATAAAAAGAACCAAATGAACATACAAAGAGAGTGTAGGACCACATAGACAGACTGAAAAAATTTTGAGGAAAAATGTAACACAACAGAGTAAAATTGAGATACATTACATAACAGATGTTGCCACCTACGGGATGTTGAATTACCTGAAAACCCCTCCCCCCTTCACCCCCCTTTGCCCCCCAATCACAGAGAATATGTACACAAATATAATTGCAAATGTAACAATTGTCAAATAATGCATATGCAATCTTAAAAAATATTGTATAGAGATGAAAATGATAAGAGCGGAGGAGGACAGGACAGAGAGCAAAGGGGGGAAAAGGAGGAGGAAACCACACCCAGACATACCACAGCCAGACACCACCGGGAACCACCTTAAAATGAGTGCCCCCCACCAGCAGGCAGGGGTGGCAGGGTCAAAAAGGTACAAAGCCCCCAATATATCAAGGGACATCCCCTGGAACCTCAATGGTATTGCTGACCATGGTATAGGATGGAATGAGGGTTCCCCCCACACAGTAAGGTGCCATGGTATGGACCTCAGGCAAAGTTGGGAGAAGGAACTGCATGTACAAACATTACAAGCAAAACACAGTAAGTGTGTAACAAAGGTAACTATGCGCTCGGGTTCCCCCCCCAATGCCTATGGGGGTCACCCCCCATAAGATGTAAACATTGTAAACCCCCCATAAACCTATTGTCTCGGGGGTGTGCCACTGCAATTTAGTGACTTTTTGGGTTCAACTCAAGAAGGAAATGAAAACAAACCCAACAGTGTTACATAAGATATGTGACTGCACACATCCCCTCCCCCCTTGTCACTGAGATAGGTAATATATATTGTCAGGGTTAACTTGTCGAATAATAAACATTGCACAATTTGTAGGTTAGAGAAAGGGGTGTCAGGGGATTAGCAATTGCAAGTATTAATGTCTGTAGTGTTGTATTGTATTGGTATTAGGTCCCCTTAGGGAGGGGAACCACTGCTGTGTAGTGTACAGGTACATACCCCTGTAGTCCGGGTGGACATACACCTCTATTTGTGTTTGCCCTGTCAGGGGGTATGTAGCTGCAACTGGGGATACCCAGGCCCGATGTGGATCTGTCACCGGGGGTGCCTCACCGGAACGTGATGCCCCTTGGGGTTTAAATCACGGGTCCCCACCAATACAATGGGGTACACCTGCATGACCTGTCCCACAATTGGGGTCTGCTGTGGTGTAGTGAAATATTTGTGCCCCCATGGGTAGGGAGGTTCCCGACCAGGGCAAATAACAACCCCGGTACCCAGATCCCTTGTCCCCCATCAACTTTCCCTGTGGTCATGGATGGGAAAATAGATTTACCGTGCTGTCAGACATCCCTCCCCAGGACATGTCTGTCTTGAGAGCTTAACGGGATAAAATTTGTTTTGGGTTTCGCAGGATGTGTTTTGTGGAAGTGCCCGGGAAATAAGGGGTGCTGGCCATGTGGTCTTGGGAGAGTTGTAAAAGCAATTGTGTAGGGGTCAGATTGTGATGCCTGAACGGCCCAGTGGGCTGAAAGGATCCATTGTGTTACAAATGTAATTGTATCGTAATGGTGCACTGTAGCCACTGTGCGGGTGGTGGGGTGGGTATGTATATGGGCAAGGGGGTGTTGCAAATAGTAGTCCTCCTGACCAACCCCGGGGGGGGGGTCCCTCCCAAATTGCATGGGGTTTCCAGTGTATGGGTAGCCTCGGGTCTGTACAACATTCGGCGACCCTTTCCCGGGCCCTTACATGTGTATCCACCAATAGCGACAGTGCCCCTTGGGGAATGTTTATTATGAATAAAGTAGCATGGTTTGGAAGGTCTGAAAAGATTGTGATACCATGTTTCTTTATTCCCAGGTAAGGACCAACATGAACCTATCCGTGGCTGGGTGAGGGATAACCAGGCCGGTGGGGACTAGCAAATTTTTCCCAACCCCGCCAAAATCAGCGGTGGGGTGATGTGGCAGGCCCTTGTCCAGCGGGAAAATTAGGCATGATAATGGGAAAAGACGTGCACATATGAGTGATTTGTTAGACATGTGTGGGCCAGTTCCACAGGCAACAGGTCCCACTGGTTGGCCCACCCCACTCACCAGATGGAGGGATCCCGAGTGTGGGCTATCCACCTCCAAAAACAGCCAAAATTTGGCAGGGGAGGCGGGCCCCGGCCAGGACCTGACGGGTAAATGTAATGTTAGGACTTTTGACATGGATTAATGCAGTTTTTGGGTGTGTCCTTTTTTTGTAGTAACCAAGCAAAAGTGCAAGTGTGTTCCTATAAGCTGAGACCTTTAAAAGGTGTGGTCACCACCTGACAACCCTTTTTGGAAGGGGGCCCACAACATTAGTTTTCCTGTTAGGCCCCTGGTACACTGGTAGTATCCATGGGGTGGTGTCTTTTTTTCCTGAAATGTTTTAATGTCCTTTGGAATTATGCCCCCCCTTGTATATGTGGTTGTTGTTCTGTGTTCAATATACCATTGAGTACTTTTCTTGGAAAAATTTGGTGGTTGCATGTGTGCAAGGTGGTGTGAAAATGTGAAAGTGTGGTGTGCATGTGTGCATGTGTGCAGTGTGCATGTGCATGTGCTGTGCATGTGTGCATGTGTGCATGTGCATGTGGGGGTTGTGCATGTGGCAGTGCTGCTGGGGTGCATGGGGCATGTGTGCATGTGCGGGGGTTTGTGCATGTGTGCATGTGTGTGTGTGCATGTGTGTGTGCATGTGTGCACGTTGCGGGCGGGCATGGGGCATGTGCATGTGCATGGTGCATGTGTGCATGCTGGCAGTGTAAAACATTGTAAACTGTGTTTCCTGTTTCCCACAGGTTCTGTTGCTGCTCTGGTGTTATCTAGCAGGAAACTGAGTCAGGTGCCGGGGTTGCCATGATGACATTGGTGTAGTGGCACAGGACGGTAGGGGTCCGCCATTGGTCAGCCAATTGACAGTACACGGCACCCATCCATGCCGTTATCCTGCCAATACACCCTTGTCACCACTGTCCCTAGGTGATGGACAGCATACAGTGGGCATGGGGTGGGGTTACCGGGGCACATGCTTCCCACACAGCAGCCATGGGCATGGCCCAGAATGGTACCACACAGACAGTTGTCCAGGGTTCCCGTGGGAGCATCCATCGGCGGGGTGCCCCGAGGACTTCAACCTCAGCTATGTTCGGACTGTCATGCGGGCACAGTCACGGGGGTACACCAGACAGGGTCTGAGGGAGCTGACGCATGTCGCACAGCCATGCCCGCGGTATGCGTGACATTGCGGCGCCATCCGTGATTTCACCGGTCGAAAAGGGCGTTGTGGGGACATATTACCGTTCCACAACTACATGTCCATGAGCCAGGGTGATGGTGGGGGTTGCGTCGTCGCGTGGCGTATGCCAGCAACAGCAGCAGCTGGCAGTGGGGTGGGCGACAAGGGGGCGCCCCCCCGTAGTGCCAGCAGCAGCCCCAGCAATGCGGGGTTCTGTGCTGTCATCAGACCGCCCCAGGAGACCCGTGCTGGCTCTGGCCGGGGCCGACAGGGCTCTGTGTCCAGTCAGCCACCTGCTTCGATGACAGTACCCAGTCTGGGTTGGTACGGATACGGTCCGTAGCACCCTGCAAGGCACAGGTACCGTGTCCGGGGCCAGAGACACTGATCTGTATGGGCAGGTACAGTCTGTGGCTGTCCACAAACACCAGTATATGGCAGCCATGAGGTGGAACTGTGTGCATCCATACACACATGCAAAATAACAACACCTGGGGGCCCCCCTCGCACACACTGCACAACATCCCCCACCTTCTACTGCTGTCCCTCACCAACACACATACACATACATGTCAATTGGTGGTATGGGTGGCTGACCCAGGCATACCAAGTTCACACCCTGTGCATATGATGAAACTGTGCCACCTCCTGAAATCTGTAACAACTGTGCACGTACAGGTTCACATGTTGCTGATGGACAGGGTGACCACATAGATGTGTAGTAATAGTATCATGTGTTAACAGTACTGTGTCCTGATTTAAGTGTGGGTATATCACAGCATGCCTGATGCAGTATTTGTGTGATTGTCATGTCCTGTTGTCTACACCCATGGTAAGTACCATAGTGTATCATCTGCACATGTTGGCATACTGGGGTAATGATGTCAACAGCAGCCTACATACATAGGTAGCACAGGGGATGGGTAATGATGTAGTAATACACAATGATGGACATGTAAATTGCAAGTGGCATTTTGGGCCACACTAGACTCTGCAATGCAGATGTTGAGGGTTGATATGTGTGCAAAACTACAAAGTGGTACAGGACACAGGGTGCACACTAGCACTGCATGCCACACCTCTACCATGCTAGACAGCCCCAACAAAATAACAACTGTCACGGAGGAGAGTCCCCATACATGTCAGGGATACTGTGGTGGAAAGCCAGGAGCATACATCCTACTAAGTATGGCACCACTGTGAGAAGATCGGTGTCTGTTATTTGACATGTGTATTACTGCAGGTATGGGCACATGGGTTTATACCCAGTTATTGTACATCCTGACAGTACATGCATTTTTTACACTTGTGTGCACTGAGACTGGACCCTGGCCATCTGACCAGTGTGTTTCCATGTACATGTGCCCCTGCATATTGCAGTGTTCCCTTTATGGAACTGGTACAGCTTGTTTGTTGTACAATGGACTACATGGAGCCTGTTCACTGTACCTTTGTTTGCATGCATGTTTGCTTGCAATTACCCTGGAATACCGATCACACCTGCAATGCATAGTTATAGGGCTTCTGTGGACTCCTAGTGCCATCTTTTAGCCTACTGTATGGGCCATGTCCCACTTGAGAGGTTGCCACTGTTTGACCTGTTCACATGTACATTGACTGTGACACAGTGCATATGACCTGCCTGACATGTGTCCACGTGAGCATTTGTATGCTACTGCTAATTTCACAGGCACTACACCTTCAAAATCCATTTTGTTGAACTACCTGCTTTGCTGGGGTGCACCTGTCACCCCTGGCCTCCCTCTTGCTCCCCCCATAGTGCCTATGTTAGGCAGGGCTCACATGACAAACCCACCTTCATAGGTATCACAAGGGATAAGACACTAAGAGCAATGCTACCCCGCCAGATGTCTAATCCTCCAGATGCATGCACCCAAAACACCCCTTTTGGGAGGAAACATCGATATTGTGCAGTAACAGATGCCTGGTTCAGGGCTACGGGGAGCACACCAGCACTACCGGGTGTAACCGGTTGATTCTTTGCTACAGTCACCAAGGCCAGGAAGGTGGTTCACACAGCCTACCTGGGCCTTGCAACCCTTTCCCAACAATCCCCCCTTGGGCATTCTAGGCAAGCTCACCAGCTAATAACCCCCTATGTCACTAGATGGATTGCACAGTGGCTCAAGAACAGAACCCACATGGTTAGCATTGCTGGAGCCATGCCAGACCCCCTAACAGTTCCAGGATGTGTCCCAGAAGGCTCAGTCCTGGGACCCTCTTTTTAATATTTATTGGAGGTACAGGCCAACACGGATGAACTGTGGCTGTCCAAATATGCAGATGACTGCAAACTGGACACCATAATCGACTACCCAGCTGACACAGGGATCTTCCAAAGGGGCATCATAGCAACAGACAACTTGTGCCAGGGCCATGGCCATCTGCTGAACAGTGTGTAAAAGGGGAAAGTGCATCCTGTAGTCTGTTCACCTAGTTACCAAAAAGGGGCATTGTCCCCCACACTAACCCCCCCCAGAAACACACACTTGCCAATTGCAGGATTCAAACCCCTATCTGACTGTTATGACACGGGGACAGGGGATTAGCTGAGCCCCTATTTGCATTACTGGGGTTTTGTCTTCCCCCCTTTTACTTATAGAGTGCTGACACCATCAGTTTTAGAAAAGGGTATGGGCATCCTTGTGTCTATCCTATTTGCCAAAGGGAAACCCCCCTAACCCCCTCAGACAGACACACATTTTCCATTCACAGGAATCAAACCCCACCTAGTTATGTTATGACACTTGAGCGGACGTTAGCTAGCTTACTGGGGTTTTTTTTCATGCTCCATAGGGGTGCTTTGTAGCAAAGGGGGGGCATCCTGTAGTCTGTTCACCCCGTTTCCAAAGGGAAAAACTAACCCCCCCCCCAACCCTTTCCATTCACAGGAATCAAACCCCCACCTAGTTATGTTATGCACTTGGGGGATTGGGGGTTTCCTTACTGGGGCCCCCCTCTTATAGGGTGCTGACATCAGCAGTGTTAGCAAAGGGAGGGGGATCCTTTGTCTGTTGTTTCCAAAGGGACTTTTCCCTCCCCCTAACCCCCCCACAAAAACACACACTTGCCATTCACAGGAATCAAACCCCCTAGTTATGTTATGACACTTGGCGGAGCTTAAAGGGTTTGTTACTTTTTTTTCCCCTTTCTTATAGGGTGCTGACATCAGCAGTGTTTAGAAAATGTGCATCCTGAGTGTCTTTCCATTCCAAAGGGACATTTCCTCCCCAAACTTCCACACATGCCAACCTCCCCCCACACTGAGCACTTGCAGGATTTGAACCCTATCTAACTATGTCATGACACTTGGAGGCGGTTGGGGGTATTTTACTGGGGGGTTTTTTTCTCCCGTACTTTTGGGTGCTGACATCATCTGTGTTTGGAAAGAATGTGCATCCTTTGGGAGAACCCAAACACACTATGGCTAAGCTGTCATTCCCCAGGGAAAAAGCCTATTGTTGACCTCTACACCATTATGTTTAATTGTCAAATGCACATTATTTGTTGCTGATAGACTGTTTGCATATCTTTTTTCCATAGCATTCCCTGTTGGTATGAAAAACCCCTGCATCTGTGGAAACTGTTTGCATATGGGAGGGATCCACTATATCGTGTCTCTTGTTTTTTGTGTGGGGAGACTGGTAATGTGGTTGGTCCCCGGCATGACACATAACAATACCAGATATGTGTGTCCCACTGCTAAACCAAGTTTGGACTAAGTGTGTGACCATGCCCAGTTCAGCCTTCCCATGGCATGTTGTCAGAGGGGTGAGCATGCCCAGTGTGATTATTCCATATGTTGGACTCTGCAGCCCCCCCATTTGTGGATGTGTGAACTTCACAAACTTATTTATGGTTGTGGGTTTGTGTTGTTTTGTGTTTTTAAAATGCTTTGTGTGTGAACACAACAGGATTATACTGTGCCTGCAGTGTTTGCATGGGATACTTTGCAAGGGCCTCCTTTCACACTGACCTAACACTGTAGTACTGTATAGTGTACTGGCAGTACTTTGACTGTGGGGGACAAAGGGTTTTCTGCTATCACTGCTTTACATTCTGATCGTGGGCACAACAGCCTGGCTGGGGAGTTGTGTACATCTGACCATGTTGCATTCTGTTCAGATATGCACTAACCAAATTGCCCAACATTGGTGTATCCCCCAAAGGGGTTTTCATGTTTTGCCCAGTCCATCTAATGCAGTTGGGAGTGTGTTTGTCCTTCAACACACATTGTAAGTGGAGTTTGCCATGACCAATGTAATGGTTGGATACTGTGTCTGTCTACCTTTTGACAGTGATACCCAGGATAAACCTACCATCTCCCTCCACCCCTCAAATTTCCCATTGAGGAGGGTTGATAAGTGATTCTATGGTAGCCTGTGCTGAGGGTTCACTCATGGGTGGGGTGGCTTCTGTGTTATGGATCCCCAAAAGCCTGTCCTATGTAAGTCAGTGCTGGGGTTCAGGTCTGTCATGTGCATAGCTCACTGCCATTCAGATTGTACTATGTGCAGCATTTTTATTGATACAACACATGCAGAACATGGCATTGTGGCTTTGATACCCCGATGTGGTACTGTTGGGGACTTTACAGTTGATGGAGGGTCTGCTGAGGTACATCCCACAGGGGCTATTGTAGTCGATTGTACCCCTGATGCAGGGGGCTGCAGAGCCACAATGACCTCACCTTTTTGATCTGACATCCTTCATGATTAGGTGGGTATATGGTATGTTTTTCCCCGTTTGTCCAGTGCAGGATTCTATCACCCTGTTCCAGGTCTTTTAATGTTAACTACATAAGGGTTTAAAACCTTGTGGTAATTTGGTGGACATTCTGTTTAGGGGTTTCTATACACATTTTGCATTAGCTTTCACATGTAGGCACCCGTTTCTGTTGGTATTCCCCTTTTGGGGATCAGGTCAGCTGGGGGATCATATTTGGTTTGTAGTCCTCTGAAAAATGTTAGGACCAGTCCCTTTCCTGTTTGCCTTACCTTGGGACATATATACCGACAGGGGATACCAGGTCCAACCTTGTGGGATGCCATTATATCTGGTTTGTAGCTGACATGGCTGAAGCATGTTGCCTGCTGTTCGTCCTTTCTGGTTTGCCCCTCTACTGCATTGGGTTTAATTTCCCGGGAGCCCTTTTATACTGAACATGTAGGGTTTGTAAGCCTTTGCAAGGTCCAGACCATGTGTGGGCATTCCCTCATCAAGACCTGTGCGTTTTAATTTCCAGCTGGTTGGGGAGGGTTGCCTTTAAACCACACTGTGTTGGGCCGGTGTCGTGGTCCCCCAATCCATATTTTGGGTCACTGCCCTTTCCATAGTGGCAATTGGGTTTGGTTTGGGGTGTTGTTCAGTTTCCCCTCGGAACACCTTTGTTGGAAGGAACTTTGCTGTACATGTCTTTGGGGCATATTCTTGGTCCTGGCATTGAGCAGAGGTGGTGTGGCTTCCTCATCTTAATCCATGTTGCCCCCGGGCACCACCATACCATTCTCTTTTTTTCTTTTGGAGATTTTCTGTTACCCCCAAATTCAGTAGGGGCCGCCTGTGGGATCTGTCCAGGGGTGTGGGGTTTGACTGCACCGCATTATTTCAATATGTGTGTGTTTTTGGTGTTTGTGTGACAGTCCATATCTGTGTTAAAAAATGGCTCCTACCATCAGTTGTGTGCCTTGGGATTATCCTTATGTCAGTACAATTTGACAATAGGGTTCATTTCTCTGGTATACCCCGGGGATTTTTAGGGTGCCAGGTGTTGGGTTTGGAGACCCCTTGCTTCTGGAAATTTTGGTGTATTGTTTGCGTGCCTCTGTTGGCCAAATGGACCCCCCTGTAACTCTACAATCATCCATCCACTTGGCGTTCCTGTTAACAATGTCAGTGAGGGCTTGTCTGGGGTGGGAGTCGGTCCAGGGTGGGGAGTTGGATTTGTACTGTCCCACCCGCACTCCTACATTATTGTTGGGGTTTAACTCCCCCTCCAGTCCTGGATTGGTTTTCTGGGGTGGGCAGGTCCTCACTCCTGTGTTAGGTGGCCCCTACAAAAGGCATGAAACCTTGTGTGGGCGTCGGACTGGAGTCGCTGGGATGTCTACAGCCTAGAGCAAAGCATATTGTTTACACTTTTCCTCGGTAATCCTTTGGTCTTCCCCAATGTCAGGTGTGGTAAAGGTAGTCCAATGAGTCATTTTACTATTAGGGGGAGGGTAAAGTTAAGGCACAGGGCCTCTGTTGCCCAAAATTTACTCCTTTCCTAAACAGTGTCACTGTAACGTCTTCCTGACTTGGCAATGTGGGTGTCCAAACGGTTATGTTCACTTTTGGTCCCCCTTGGTCCCTGGTTCTCCTTCCTACAATGGTTTACCCCCTTTTATTGGTAATTTTCTGGTTTTGGGGGACTTCATACTGTAGTGCTTCGGACTTGGGGTTTTTTTGTGTGGAGTGGGTCTGTAGCATTACAACTGACAGCAGTTTCCCCCGTTAGTTGCACATGGGTGTCCCCTGCCCTTTTGCATTTCAGTTCCTGGCCCTTTGGGGGTCTGTGTGTTGGTTCTCCCTCCTTTTTTTTGTTCCCGGGTTTTTGGGGCCATGAACTGGGTTTGGGTTTCCTTAGTGTGGTGTGCTGTGGAGCCTTTCCGGTTTTGTCACTCCAAAATATTTTTATTCTGGGGATGGTGGGGCTGTATTGGGGTGTAACATTGGCTCGGTCATCATTTCCCTTATGTTTCTTCCCACTTATTTTTCTGTGGGGGTCATCTGTTACCTTCCTACGGGTGTTGGAGGTGGCAACCATCCATTTCGGCGGGTAAAATGGGCCATCCCCAAAGGGGAGTGCATGGATTGTCGCAGCTCCCAATGACGACGGACCCCTTTGGCTCACCCTAAAATTTTGTTGACTATCTTCCATGTTTTACTGTGGTTTTCGGAAGGGAGTGTCAAAGGGGGGTTTTCATACCAGTGGATACTAAAATGTCTTGTGTTCCAGTGGTGGGGATACACCCCTCTTACACCACATGGCTATAACCATCATATTTCTTTTGTTTTTGGGGACCTTCTTTTTGTTTGTGGATTTTGGCGGCCTACAGGCAGCTTATGTCCCTTTTTTTGTTGTTGCGTCACAATGTGTTGACTTGGGGTATATTCAATGTATCAGGCATGGTTTCTTTTGGCCGTACTTTTGGCACACCCCTTTGTTGCATGTTTTTTCATGTGCTTGTTTGGGGTACATTGGGTTCTGCTTTATTTGGCCTCTTTTGTGCTGTGTGTGGATTTCGCCTCGGGTGTCCTGTGTTTATGTGTTTGGTTTTCAGTTGTGGTATCTATTGGGTTGTATCTGTGGTTGTGTTACCTTTCCTACTGACTTTTTGGGGGTTTTGAGTTGGGGGTTGCCTCCTTTGGATGGATGGTTGCATCTCTCACTATATTTTTATTTCTTTGGGGGGAGTTGGTGGTTTTCTTGGACTTTGGGGGGGGGTTAACTTGGCTCGGGTTCACTTCCACTTTTGGTTTTGGGTTCTGGATAGATGTTGGCGTTAATTTGCCCTATACTGTGTAATTACGTCATTGTTCTGCTTTCTCTTCATGATATTCCCTTTCCTTCATGTTTTGGAGGTGGGGTCCCCCATGCCAAATTTTAATGTGTCGAAGGGGATCATTCCAAGTTCCTGGCTGTTATGGGTGGGTTCTTGCTTCAGGCGGGCCCCTATTTTTTTCCCCCCTTTCTGGGGGGGGGGGGGGGGGGGGGGGGGGGGGGGGGGGGGGGGGGGGTGGGGGGGGGGGGGGGGGGGGGGGGGGTTGTGGTGGGGGGGGGGGGGGGGGGGGGGGGGGGGGGGGGGGGGGGGGGGGGGGGGGGGGGGGGGGGGGGGGGGGGGGGTGGGGGGGGGGGGGGGTGGGGGGGGGGGGAGGGGGGGGGGGGGGGGGGGGGGGGGGGGGGGGGGGGCCCCCCCCCCCCCCCCCCCCCCCCGGTGCCCCCCCCCCCCCCCCCCCCCCCCCCCCCCCCCCCCCCCCCCCCCCCCCCCCCCCCCCCCCCCCCCCCCCCCCCCCCCCCCCCCCCCCCCCCCCCCCCCCCCCCGCCCGCCCCCCCCCCCCCCCCCCCCCCCCCCCCCCCCCCCCCCCCCCCCCCCCCCCCCCCCCCCCCCCACTGGGGCCGGCTCAGGCCGTTCCTCCTCCGAGTCACGCTGTGCCTGTGGTGGCCTTGGCGATGGTGGGGGGGGCCCTTTTTTTTGGCCCAAAAAACCCCCCTTTTTTTCTGGCTAATGCAGTTCCTGGTGTTGGGCCAGTACTCTGTGGCAGGCTATACACTGGTGCGGTTTTAGCCACTGTTACTTGTGCATGGCTAGTCCATGCTGCTTTTCTGGTGGTACCGACATGGGGTGTGGTTATCCTTGTCATTCTTGATGGTCGCCCTCCTTTTGTAGCTTGTTCCAAGTGTTGAGGATGTACAGCACAGTCTGAGGTGTGACCTGGTGGTGTTAGGGTGCTGTTGTGAGCCTTGCCTCAGTATTCTGTTACAGCACAGTTATCAACATTCTCCATACTGGGTGGGCTTAGTCTGCATGCATCTTGCTGTTTGACCTTATCCCTTATCTGATTCTTATCCCTTCTGGTACCTATGGAGATAGGTTTGTGTTTTGCGCATTCCTATTCAGGGCACACTGTGCATGACAACAGCCTTTGCCAGTATCCATATGGCCTGCACTGATAGGTGCATGCCAGTCCTGGCAGGTGCTGCATCATGTCATGCTCAGCATGTCATCCCAGACTGGCACACAGTTCATCCCCTTTGCCTACCTGCATTACTCCGGTAATTGTTGCACTTCATCATCTCGTTGTCCTGTTGTGGCATGCTGCTTGTTGAGGGTAGGATGTTAGGCGGGTCCTCAGGTGTGCATATGGTACTTGGTGTTACATTACTTGACACACAGCATTCATGCCTCGGGTGGTGCTGCAGGGCTGCCTCTGTCGGATGCACATATTACACTTACCTGTACATGTTTGTGAACAGGTTGTGTCACATTAGGCATCCCTGTTGCTATATGGTGAGTCGGAGAGGGGTATCATTCCCAAGGTTCCTACTGAGCCAATGTATGTGCTATCGTTGCCTCTTTGCCAAAGCCAGGGCATACTGGGCACGCCTCCTTCTGCCTACTGGGGCAGGCTCAGGTTGTTCCTCCTCCGAGTCACGCTGTGCCTGTGGTGGCCTTGGCGATGGTGGGGGCTGTTTGGCCCAGCCCTATGGTGATCCTGCTGCAGCTGTTTTCGCATGATCATATTATGTAGCATAGCACATACCATGACAATTTGGGTACATGTAGTTGGTGTGTACTGCAAGGCTCCACCAGATGTGTCCAGACACCGGAACCGTGACTTGAGCAGCCCGAACACACGCTCTATTACATTACGTGTTTGTGCGTGTGCCTCATTATGGCGTTCCTGTTCAGGTGTGTGTGCATTTCTGATGGGTGTCATCAGCCACGGCTCCAGTGCATATCCAGCATCCCCCACTAGGTGTCCGTGTGGGATGTCCCCATTGGCAAATGTCTGGTACAGCTGCGTCAGATGCCAGATGTGGGAATCATGGTAGCTCCCAGGACAGCCGGCACACACATTCATTATTATGCCCTGGGCATCACACACGACCTGGCAGTTGATGGAGGGGAAGCCCTTGCGGTTTATGTAGGCCCTACCCCGCTCTCCTGCTGGTGCTTTGATGCGTATGTGCGTGCAGTCTATGGCACCCAGTACCTCAGGGTATTCCGCTATTTGCTGGAAGAGACGCATGTTGCTGGCCAATACCTCACGGGCATTGGGGAAGTATAGATGATCACCGACATGTGCTGACATGACATCCAGGAACTGGTGCAGTACCCTGGAAGCTGATGCCTGTGATATCCCCATCATATCGCCAGTTGGTCTCTGGAAGGTACCTGTTGCTAGTATTCTTAGGCCAACACATACCTTGGTTTCCACTGGGATGGGTTCCCCTCTGTTGGTTCTGTGTGTGAGGTGTGGCCTGCACAGCTCCACTATTTGCTGCAGGAGGTCTCTGTCCACTCTATAGCGCTCTACTATCTCCAGCTCATGTAACCCGTGGTAGGTGACCCTGGGCCTGTACACTCTTCTCCGTCTCCTCACTGCGGGTTGTCTGGCACCATCTGCATTGTCACCACCCTCAGCAAGTCGCCTATGTCTCATTATGGCAGCTATGGCAGCCCCTAACATTTCTGCTCTGAGTTCAGCTTTTTCAGTTTTCACTTCTGATAACTTAACTCCTGTCTTGCAGTGTCTCTTGAGAGAAACATTCTGCACTGCTGTTTGCAGAGTTTTAAGTGCTGGGCTGGCCTAGTATTCTGCCTGTGTAATTGCCTGCATCTAATTGTTTTCACCTGCTAGCTCCAGCAGTATTCCCTGCTAACTTCCTAGTACATCTGTTGTTTCCTTTTTCCTTTCTGTTTCCTCAGGGTGGGGCCGTGTGCAAACCAGCAGAAACAGGCTCACAGTGGCTTACACGCGTGCACACACACTTACACAGTTCAAGATCTGCTTATTCAGTTTTAAACGCGTGCACGCCCGCGCAAACGGTGTTAAACAGCTCCCAACACACTCCCACATGCTTAGTCTGCCTTACACGTGCGCACACTGCCTTATACGCGTGCACACCGTCTTACTCGCGCTTCACGGCGCACGCTTGCGATACCGTCCAACAAGAAACCTTGGTGTAGGCAACAGTGTACACCTTCCATTTCTTGGCTTTCTCATGTTTACTTGGGGGCACACCTCCTCCCTTGATGTCTCTCTGACATCTGTCATGTAACTCTACCTTCCAATGACTTCTATCCCTTTCTACCATTCCCCCCTGTGATGTCACCTATCTCCTACTCTGTTCCTCCCCCTTCTGTAACTCTTACACTACTCAGACTGTGCTCATTTCCTATGTGACAGTGGTATTCAGTATCCTTACCCTAATTTGCATCAGATTGCCTACTAATGCTTAGTTACATCTCTTACACTTGGCTTCCCCCCCTTGGCAACCACTACACGGTGGCCATGTTGGTTTTCCTATGCTGGTCCCTCCATTGACATTCCATATAATGCATAAAACCTACATTTGTAGGTTTAAGACCTTCGTTTTCATGTTTTATGCAGCGCAGCCCGTTTGCGTGGGGCTGCGCTGGGTTTACATCGGCAATTGCGAAAAAAAAAGATTATTTTACATTTTTTTGCATGGGGTTGCATTGCCAATGGCCACATATTTGGCCATTGGCATGCTGCCTATGACATATGCACCCTTTATTTGGAGCTGACATGGCTCCATTGCTGTGTTTGCAGAAACGTACTCAGTTGTCAACTGAGTACATTTCTGCAGCTAACACAGCTCTTACACGGGCTGTTCTGGGCTTCCTGGATCGCTAATCAGCCTCATTTGCATGCTATTCAGCTGCAAGTGGGCTGATTAGCATAGCCACGCCCACTCCGTGTAAGAGCCGTGTTAGACTAACTCTTACACGGACTTTGGGCTGTTCCTGGATCGCGAAGGCTACATGGAGTCTTACACTACTCTTAGACTCCGTGTAAGCCTTCGTGAATCCGGCCCAAGATGTTCTCTAGTGAATGAGAGTGAGCCAGCCAGTGTGCAGTAATAAACACATACAGGAAACAAGAATGCTCCACTTTAGTTTATGTGACTACGTGTCATTTTTTTTGTGTTTGCATGCTGATGAAAGAGCTGACATATTCTTGCTTTGCAGTTTATGTTTTCTAATATCAAAAAGCATGTTGTACCACAGAAAAAGGAAAATTATGGGAGGACAACATACAAAATTATAGTCTTAGTTCTTTGGCAAACATTGTTTTCTGACAGCTGATAGTGACAAATAATGGCTGCTTGTTGAAAGTTTGAGGATCTTAAGTTCAATCCTTCAAACAGGGGTTGTTTAAGAGCATTTGTGGGAATATATACTTCATCTGACATTGCATCCTAATGATTTCCCACCCACCAATGTAGCTCAATCATACAGTTAGTATGAGGTGGAGGGAGTATGGCTGGAACATGGGAACACTGCCCCTGCAAAATAATTTCATAGCACAGCAGCAAAATTAATAATTTACTCTTTTTAGAAATGGCGGTTTAAGTGTTGAAGTGTTGCGACATGCAGTGTTTTATGTTTCACTTCTTTTTTTTAAACAAGAAACATCTTTATTAAATTATCATGTAAGGCATAGGCAATCTTACATT
Source organism: Protopterus annectens (assembly GCF_019279795.1). Taxonomy (NCBI): domain Eukaryota; kingdom Metazoa; phylum Chordata; order Ceratodontiformes; family Protopteridae; genus Protopterus; species Protopterus annectens. The sequence continues at coordinate 1,113,502,636 of NC_056737.1, read as the reverse complement.
TACATAAATGAAAATAAACCATACCAACGCACTCTCAGTTGCAAACATTATAAATTACAAACCATGCAGTCACTTCTGCAGCTGCAAATATTATACATCACTTATAATAAATCTAGGCATTGTCAGTCAACCATCACATATCTTATTGAAATCCTGCCTTCTTTTATACTTCGTTCCTCCTCTGCATGTAGTGGTCCAACATTTCCCATTTGTTTCCTAGGTAATTTTCTCCTACCCTTTTCTAAAGATCCCAGTTCCAACTGTTTTATCTTTGTTAGTATTTTTGCTACTTCTAGTCAAGTTAGTCTAACAATTTCTAGTAATTGCTTTTTTGGCAGCCATCATAATTAGACTCAGCAAGGCCTTATTATATCTAGGCAATTCTGATTCTATATCATAGCTCAAAAATATCTGTTCCTTAGTTACTCCAATTTGCTCACCCAGCGTTTCTAACAGAGCAATTAGAGACCACTGCAATTCCTACAGCTATAGGTCTCGCACGTTGTGAACCAACACGCAAAGCATAGGTACCTTTATAACATAAAATATGTTTCAGAGATTTTGGATTCTTAAAACAGAATCTGGGTGCCTCCCCACCCCAGTTCTTTAATCCTGTCATCTGCTATCAGAATGTGCCAGTTATTTGTCATGATTTCACAAACTTTATTAACATTAGAAGAATAGAAGATGGATACCCCTAATTTGGCAGGACAAGATCTATTATTGAGATCCTCAGATCTATAAGAAACCTTTAGATCTGAGAAAAATGAATAGGTTTCCTAGCCCTATCTATTCTATTGGGGGTTAAAATCTACTGATTTCTTTATGAGAGTATCCCCTGTCACAAAGTTCTTTCTGCGAGTTATTTAAAGCACCTTTAAAACTTTCATCATTGTTAGTAAGTCTAGACATTCTCATCCCTGCCCCTTCATAACATTCCTATATGGGGGGGTGCATACTATTCCTATGCAGGACATTATTCTTTCTACATGTTTTCCTAAACAATCTAGTAATCCAGGTGAAATCTGAATTTTTAATACTCTAACATCAAAAAATCGGGTCTATATTAAAATCGTGAAGAGGCATTATATCAAACGCCTCTTCACCGACACATAAAGACCGAATGCAGTAAACCGCGAAAGGTCAAAACAGCGATTTCTTCCCCTGGGAAAGAAATAGCTAGTACCAAACACACCCACACACTATTTAAAACATAACTAAGTGGGGGGCTTCACCCCCACCACACCCTCCAATGTGGGGGGCTGGACCCCCTAACTAAATATTGCAACTCTGAGATCGCACTACAGTGGGGTAAAGGGCAATGCCATGCCTCAGGCTAAGTGACTTTTTTCCCTAGGAAAAAACTCACTGGCCTGAACTTTCGCTGTTTTCAGACTTCGGTCTTTATGTGTCGCTGAAGAGGCATTTGATGTAACGCCTATTCGTGATTTTAATATAGACTCAAAAAATCAATTTCTATCTCTGAGAAACTCATAGTGAATCTCAAGAAGGAGGTCAAAGTGTTTGGAAACTCTAAAAACTCTTGTAGAGCCCTAGATTAACCTTTCCACAAAAGAAAAAGATCATCCACAATGTGTTTATAATAGTGAATATGGCTCAAAAACTGGTTATTAACTAAAACCTGTGTGGTCTCCAATTTTGCCATGACCACGTTGGCATAAGAATTATCACATGTGGTGCCCATTGCTACTTCTGCTTTCTGAATGTAATATTTATTCTCAGAAACAAAAACATTGTTCTCTATAACCATTTCCAGTAATATGCAAATAAAACTAATCTGTCCTTCAGTATATTCACTGTTGTTCATAAGAAATAGTCTAACAAAATAATTTCCAACTGAATTCGGTATAGCTGTGAATAAAGAATACACATCTAGCGTGACAAGTAGTGATGTGGAAATGGCCTGCTTATTTTGTACACCATTTTTTACATTTTTACTTTGTAAAAATTCCTTGCTGTCTCTAAGTATGGTAGGAGTTCTGGGTCTATATTAATTCATTGAAAGATGTATTTCACAAATACGTCTTCATCAATCACCAGCCACCAAAATTCACTTCAGCGAACTGTAGAATTTTCCCACAGTTCAGAAACACTTGGACATCACCTCAACTTTGCCCTTTTCCCCACTGTAATATGATCTCGTGTTTCCGAACCATGGGGAAAAATTCCATGTTTCATTGAAGTGAATGTCTGCGGCTGGTGATCGATGAAGATGTATTCACAGAATATATCTTTCGATTAATTTAGACCCAGGGTTCTAACCACAAATGGTCTTAACATTTTCTCTACATATATAGAGAGCAGCTCTGTTAGCCACCCCTTCCAGACACTATGGGGCTCATAGATGGCCTTCTGAGTTCCTTATGTATTGTTGGAAGACCATGTAAATTGGGGGCCAAGGGGGGCTGTATAGTAAGATACTTAAAAAGTTCATATGAAATATATCTACTCATCAAACAGCCATACACGTTTGAATGCACATCTTGTATCAAAGCCTTAACTTTCATTTTGTTGACAGTCTCATATATTTCATCATCTGATAGCAATTCATTCAGTTTCTCTAAATAAAAACTCCTGTCCATCACCACTACTGCCACTCCTTTATCAGCCGAATAGATAACCAGTCCATCAGCATCTTGCAGCTCCTTAATAGCAACAAACTCATCTTTCCTAAGGTTACAAAACCTCCTGTCACCTTTTTCAAAACTATTCAGTTCTTATAACAAATCATGTTCATATACCTGAGAAAAGGCTTCCAGTAGAGGGTGTAGGGGAAGAACAAAAGTGCTAGGTCTTCTAAACATATTCATATTCTTAGAATCACCTGGAAACATAAGCTTGAACATAACAGATGTTACAAACATCTTAATGTCCAAAATAGTGTCACAAACATCAGCCTTGATGGCCAGAACAAATGAAAGTCCCTTCTCCAACAAAGAAGACTGCTGGGGGGGGTTAATTCAACACTTGAAATATTCCAAATCAAGATCCCTTCTGTGGATCCCACATCTGTTTGAGGGTTACATGCATCGGTTGTTCTGTTGAGTACTTGCACCTATTTCTTCCTCTGCTCTGTGATCATCCATTGCTTGATACATCCCTCGTGGGTAAAGGCAAAGGGGGAAAAACTGGATGAGAGTCCATAACCGGTGGAGCTGTGATTTTCCTACAAACATCCCCTGATGCAGAGGGGACAGCTTAGTTGACCAGTCTCAAGGAAGGAACCTTGGAAGAAGCATTAACATTATCACTGCTCACAGCTACATTAGGATGTACCTGTAGTTCATTAGAGTCACTCGCTGCACTAACTGCTAAGTTTTCCTTGGGCCATGAGAGCACATTCCCCAGCTTAAAGTCAACCAAATGATGATTCAGTTTCTTGTACTTTTGTAACTGAAGTTTGGTTTCAAAAAATGAAACACTACTGGCCAGCTCATCAAAGGTGGGTTCTGTTACTAGCTAAGCATATATCTTGTCAAAGTTCTGGTCATACTTTTACTTTTTTAGTGCTGCAGCTGATTTCAGAGAGTTTGAGAATGGGAGCTCTTACCAATAAAACTGACAAATATGAAACAAGATGGATTATTTTGCTTCAAGGAGACAAGGGATATGGTCTGAATGAGACTGTACCTTTAAAACCACAGCAGAAGTCACGTGACTTGTTCAAATAGCTTTGGCAGTTACTTTGTTCAAGTTGTATATTTAAGCAGCGTGTTTGTGTAATTTTTTATGGTCTGATAAAGTGTCCTTTGAGACGTGAAAGTGCTTACCTCCTTATACAATCTAAGTTTTGTTTTTTAAGCCGTGCTGTTGGATTTCTATGCATATTTTTTACCTTTGATTGTTTTTGCTGTCTTGGAGGAGTCCGTATACCTGTACCTGGTGATTTTTTGCTGCTACTGTAAAATTTCTATTACCCATCCATAGAGCCAAGCTACACTTGAATATGTGTGCTTTGTTTTCCATGGATAGAGTGTTTCTCACAAAAAAAGTGATATTTAGTTATTTATTTATTTATGTAACATTTGTTTACTGGGAAAGTCTGACTGGACAGAGCCTATTTTTAATGGATGTTCCAGACACCTCTGTAAAATATACCTCTCCCTCCAGACTGTTCTGTTGATGTTACAGAAGAGGTTTAGATCCCTGGACTGACTATTTCTGATGCCTTTTGACTTGTTGATGTACAATAAATACATCAGTAATGGATTGGAGGCTGCCTTGTGTGCCAGTCAGAAGTCACCTCTTAGCTGTCTGTATGATACAGAATATATTGACATGGCTCTGAAGCAGTCCTTGTAGGACACAGTATTTAGGCCCTGTATCTTTTTAGTAAGGTATGTCTGTGGGCATTCCAGTTTGGGTATATATCTAGACAGATGTATACCAAAGAGGACATTATAGTCAATGACTGACCTAATAAGGGCTGACTAAACAGGAACAATGGCATCCCTAGATCTAGACATAACCCCTTTGTTTATAAGCTGAGCAGTATAGTAGGACTTTCTTATGACAGTGGGCTCATGCTAGATGAAGGTCAGGTCACTGTCCACATAAATTCTCAAGTCCAGAACAACTGGTTCAAGGGTTAAGGGGAATATTTTCAATGTGGTAGTTCCCTGGACTGGATGACTCCCCAAACAATAAGAAAATTATTTTTTTTTTTGGCATTTAGTTTCAGACCTTTTACACCCAGCAGTCAGAAATAATAGCTAAATAAAGACAGGAGAAATATTTCATGTTATTTTTCAGGATTACAGTTATTATTTATTGCTTGTTCTTTGTGAACTAGTACAAGTAGCAAGCTGTCTCCTCAATGATCATGGTTTCCCCTCCCAGCATTGTATAACATATTGTTACAGTACTTATCCTTAATAAACAATGGCCAATAAGCCCATTGCAGAGCTTCTGGGGCAAGTTATTGGTTCAGTTTGTTTTTCTCATATTTCCTTTTGTACACATCTCCAAATACTGTTAGTAATAAGAATGACATTTTGTTAAATGGAAATGCAGTACAAAATGACTACACAGCTTTCACTTTATCATAAATACTGCTACACTACAGATTCCTAATACTTACTTACAGAAAACAATGCTCAATAGCCCCTTTGCAATGTACTTGATATGTAAGAGGATTGCTAGTGCTTTTGACAGCAGTTGTAAGAGCAATGTAATTTACTGTTTTTTGGCACAAAAGCCTATTATTTTTAAGTATCACTATTAAAGAATGACTGGCTGAATGCATGAATCATTCAGTCAACCAGTGAAATAGTCCATTTCCCTTCCAGACCATTCATATAATTAACTGGTTCATTTTGCAATCTGCTGCTTATTAATTTTTGTTCAGCTGCCTGTTACCTCTTTCATTTTGGTATCTGAGAGTGAATGATTGACATATTCTACTGTGTGATGTGTTCTTTGTCAAACTACCGCTTAACCCTGCAGTTACAAGCTCATCACTCGGTTATGCTTTAATACAATGTTACCACTGCACTAGGAACAAACAATCAGCTTTGAAAATGCTTGTTATTTTTTGGAACTATTCATTTGGATATGATACTTGAGTTTATTATCCTAGATGAGTCTAAGAAGTTTTACATATTTTAAAGCTTGTATATGTAAGTGATTCATGGTGGTTACAAACAAATCTGAAAGAGTACAAGTACATGGACAAACAGCATTAATGTTGTTTTGAAGGCATTTAGCTACAGACTTAATTTGAGTATCTAGGCCTGAAAGTATTTAAGTCCATATAAAAACACTGACTGTATAGCTCACACAGAAGAGCCTGACCTGAGGAATACTGAGTCATCACAAATTGGTTTGATTAGCAGCACCACGTTGTTTCCATATGTGATTCTCAAAGCTTCAAAAATGAAATGAGTAAGACGAGCAGCTCTCTAAAAACTCCAACAAAAACTGTCCAAAGTGCCAGAAGTATACAGGCTGGTGGTATTATCTTACCTGATAGCCAGAAACCTGCTTTCAAAGTCACTCCTAAGCAGTTGTATAGTGTCTGCAGATACTCCAATGCCACAAATGAATTGATAATTGACTGCATCCAATGCTTTTAACATATCAATGAGCTTTGTACCAAAAATACTGTTATGGTTAAATTCAGAGTGAATGCTTTCCTTGATTAGATCAAAATAAATGGTGAGACATGTTGACACTTGATAAACATCAACAATACAGAATTATTGGTGTGTTTCTGAAAAAGACTTTCATCGTGCCATCTGACAATTACAGGGAAATCTGTCCAACAGCTTAATTAATTCAGTATTGATAATATGAGTGACGGATAGTGTCTCAGCAGTAATAATGAATTAGTTAGCAAAATAAATAGAATCACTTAACCACTTTCATAGTGAAATTTGTGAATAACTGGGCATATGCATAACATTCTGTCCTCATACAATGACAGTGCAGTCATAGTCTTTGAGGGCCGACTATGGAAATGTGTTAAGATGATCCGCAGGATTTGTACAAAAGAGAAAAAAGTCATATTTTGAAGAAGATAGTCTTGATGCAAAGTATGGCCAGCCATATATCAGAAAAGTTTAACACCAATAATGTTACACTTTGCTAGTGCTACTACGATGGTAAAAATAACTTTAAGAGAGATTAGTGACAAAAAAGGACTGACACTTCAGCTTCATAGTTATGCTGTCAATGGCCGTTAAAGATAAGAAACTGAATAAAGAAGGCAAGTCAACTACCGGTGATTGCTTGCTATGGAGTATAACAAAAAGAAATAGTTATGTATTTGCTTATATGCATATAAAAATCATCTCCTGTCTTAACTTAGATATACATGCAGTGATTAATTACATGCAGTTCAAGGTACCCAGTTTGTAAATGGTTCTTCTCTGTGCAGTGCCCACAGAGTTCATTAGAAAAGTTGCCATAATAAATTATCAGGAAAGTCAGATGACTTTGAGAAACCAAAGTATCCATTTTTAACCTTGACTTTGTTACAAAAAAAATAGTTAAATGCAACATCAGAAATAACATTTAACATATGCAACCCTACTGTACAATATTGTACAAAACATTTATAAAAAATATCAATAAACTATCTAAAGTAAGCTAAAATGCAAAGAAGTAGGGTTAGCAATGACGCAATTCAAACATAAACACATGCATACAAATGTTGATAAGGAGCAATAAGTCACATATAAAACCAGATAATATTAACAAGAATGGTAAGAGAAAGAAAATATGTGTGATAGAAAGAAAATATGTGTGAAAGATGCCTTAGATAAAGGACAGACACCTCTTAGAATATTGCAGAAAGCAGGTGTACATAAAAGTGTTCATAAACTTGACTAATGAGAAGTTAATAAGAAAGAAATGCTGAAATATAAATAAGTGTAGAATAAAAAGGAATTGACAAGTATATTTTATTTTCATTTTTTCTCTCTCTAAACTGATGCACATACCAAAACTGAAAGTCAACAGACGCATGATGAAGAGTTATGTGCGACTGCATGAGAAAGTGTAAAATGGAAAGCAGCACAGAGGTTGGTAGAAGTCTGTCCCGGTGAATGATGTAGAGATTGTAAAGGGCAGTTGTGGACTCTAACACCATGGGACGAGAATTCAGTGCTCAGAGAGTTACTGACACTTCAGTCACAGTATGATAAATGGATAGAATGTAAAGGAAGAAGGCCTGAAGGAGGAAGGGTCAGATGGACACCACATTTATTGCTGCAGCACACAGCCTGTTCTAGTTACTTAATTTCCTAATAAAAGCAGTAAAGGTAGGAATTATATACAAATCCTATGAGTATTTCTTTCCAGGAAGTAGGAACAACAAAAATAAATGTCTTTTTACTTGATTAAAGAAACAAAGAAAGAAGTTATTGACAGTGAGTGAGTTTAGTTTCTGAAGATTAGAAAGACGAGGCCTTAAGGGAGAGATGCACAGATAAGAGATGCACAGATAAACTGGATTTCAAAGAGGTGCATATATTAAGATTAATTATCTTGTATATAACTGTATCCAGCATAAAGCTGGATCTGCTAGGATGCTGAGATGATGTTCCAATTTGGGGGTAAGGACCATTAATTTATGTACATTGTTTTAGTTCAATAGGACAATAAGTCTGGGGCTTAGCCCTATTATTGTCTGTTTAAACAAAAGAGTAAGAGAAAACATTCCAGAACTGAAAGAATAACATCCTTCCACAGAGTAAGGCAGGCCTCCCTGATTAAGAATTTAGTAACCCAAAAGTATAATTTAAGCACCAACAAGATATTAACTTAAATGTGATAAATATAGTTACTAAAAGAAAGTGAGACGTCCACCAGCATGGTCTCAAATACAGCACTTGAAAGGATCATTGAGTTCTAGTCCAATTCTGTTGTGATCTTGACTCCAGTACAATAATCATGGTCTTAGTTTTGTCAGTGTTCTTTGTTAATTGATTGAACTAAAGCCAATAGTCTAGGTTCCAAAAGTCCTTTTGTAATTTAGCCTTCATGTTTCGGGGATGCTGAATCTAGGGATGACCATGTAATTAACACAGTAGGTTATGTTTCTTATGCACTGGATGCAAACCCCTAATAGAAAAAAATGGTCTATCGCAGTGACCCAGAACTGATCTCAGAGGAACCCCTCTAAGCAGACTAACAGACATTGATATAATATTTACAATGTAGACCTTCATATTCCACTTATACATGCAACTAGTCAGCCAGTTAAGGAAGATGGCCTCTGAGAACTAAAAGATCATTCAATCTTATTTGACAAATATAAGCAACTTTGCCACAGATTTTGCTTCCATAGAGTAAATGAAAATTTTTTTTACTAATTTCCTTTTGAGAACATTTTATGAAGAGTAAACCACAGGAGTACTGTTGGTTACATCCAGCCATCCATCCACAACCTCTTTTTCCCATTTTTGCACATGGGGTTTGGGTGTCACTTCAACAGTGACAATCATCTAGTGCCAAGGTTTATACCACCTTGCTGTTGTAGTTCTTCCATACCATGCACTTGCACACAAACGCACACCTATGGTCAGTTTAGAGTGTACAGGCCATGAACTGCGTGTCTTTGGAATGTAGAAGGAAACCCACATGAAAACAGGCAGGACATGTAGACTCCACACAGAAGGCACCCCAGCCTAGAATTGAACCAGAGAACATCTTGCTGTGAGGCGACAGTCCTATCTGCTGTGCCATTGTGCCATCTGCATGCAGGTAGCTGTGGCATTTCTGAAAGCAACTTTAAATACCATGTGAAGCCTACTCTTAAAAAGAAAAGAAAGTTGGATTCACATAGCATTGAATGTTGTTTTCAGAAATGCTATGGTTGTCTGCATGCAAGCCATAAGTGCTGTTTCACAGACTGGGTCATATTGGTTTCAGTCACTTATTTCTACAATAGTGTCAAAAGTAAAATCTAAATGGCAAGCTGGCAGTTGTGTTCAATTTTGATATTTTTCCGATATCACTGTACTACAGAAAATCAATAGTGTTCAAAACTAAATATTCTCTTGTATTTTAGGTTTGGAATAATTCAATGTTAGAAGTTTTTTTTTTTCTAAATATGCTACTTTATATACAGAAGGGATAACATTGTGGTTGCCATGAAACTATACATATGCTAATTTGGGATTATCAGGGCTATAGGTAACTGAGTGAATCACACTGTCACTTGGCTAAATAATTTTATTATTAAAAATAAGTGCTATTATATTTTAACCTGATCTTTAACAATATCGTTCTCTTGGACTAATTTATTTTATTTTAAACTATGGGCAACAATATCTCTTCAAGATATTCTGTTGAACTCATTTATTTTACTTTAAAGTCTGAATAGACCCCATTTCAAGCTATAACCAATCATGTTGGTGTTATAGCTGAGATATAATGAATCATTTTACTTTTTGCATGTCTGATCTTAGCATACTAGGAGCAGTACAGATGTGCTACACCAGAAAGATAATTAGGATATGATTCATAACATTTAAATTATAACTTTGTATTTAATGTGCAGTGTCAAACTGTAGTTAAATGGCTGTCTTGTGACATATTCATTATGTGATCCATCTTCTAATAACATTTTTGCTTGAACTTATTTATGACATTTCTATCAATTTAAATTAAATTTAACATTTCATTTTTGTTTTTGTAGGTTATCATTTTAGACAGATTTGCTTTAGTAGTATTTTGGTTTGTATTCTTGTCCAGAATTTGATTGAATATTTTATTGTTTATTTATATAACAGCCCAATATACTTTGTAGAAAGCGAAATAATAACACATTTATCAAGGATGCTACCCCTCATGATTCAATTTTTCACTTTTTTGCCTATGCATTATAATAATTGCACTCTTTACTAAAACATTATGCACTGAACTTGGATCCAGATTCTAAAACAGTTCTAAGGCAAGGCACAACACCAAAGACTGTGATGTCACACTGCATAGATGATTCCTAAGCAGATCATAGGTGATTCAAGCACCAGCCACAGAAGTATGCAAATTAAACAATTCCAAAGCAGATCATATGTGATTCAAGCCACTAGCCACAGAAATATGCAAATTAGACTATTCCAAAGCAGAGCATAGGTGATTCAAGCCACCAGCCACAGAAGTAGGCAAATTAGACAATTCCAAAGCAAAGCATAGATGATTCAAGCCACCAGCCACAGAAGTATGCAAATTAGACAATTCCAAAGCAGAGCATAGGTGATTCAAGCCACCAGCCGCAGAAGTATGCAAATTAGGCAATTCCAAAGCAGAGCATAGGTGACTCAAGCCACCAGCCACAGAAGTATGCAGATTACTGGCACCATAAAGTCTGCTCTTCAAATTTTCCCTTAGAACTAGCCACTTTTTTAGTTTTAGCACTCAAATCTGTTTCTTTGAGCTCAGCACTTGTTCAGAACTCGTTGTAAGCACTAAATAAACCACAAATTACTACACCACTCAACTTTCCTCACTTGTCTAGAGGAAAACAATTTTTAGTACTTAATAAATAAGCACCTATCCACTCATGTCTAAGGGTCAGTTCCTGGTGTTTTCTCCTGTCTACCTGATGAATCTGGGCATCTTGGGGCAATGCAGCAATTGTCTCATATACGCAGACAACCCTCTCCTCCTACCACCCAACACCACAACCTGTGAGAGATGCACTTATTTAGCCAAACTGGAAGCAGAACTCTCTTCACCCAAGACTGGACTAGACAGTCAAGATGAGAAGGTAAACACTTGCACCACACCACACTCATCACATAGTCCATCAAAACCTACACCACCAAAACACATAGCAACACAAAACACACACCTACATTCATGGAGGCTCTCAATAAATATCTGCTCAAGCAGCAGAGACCTCCAAAGCAGAAATGTATGCAACCTTCACCCCCTAACACAACCCAAATGACACATAGCCCATAAACTCAGTGTGCCACTCAACCACAGCCCATAAAGTATAACAACGTACGCAGCACTCTAGTCATAGCTGACTCTATAGTCAGGCAAACTGATGTTTCACTCACCAGGCTAAACAAGGAGAAAGTTGCTGTCAGCTGCCTGTCGGGTGCCAGGATCTGCCACATAACGCATGTACTCAGGTCACTCTACAACAAGTACAAATATGACACTGTCATTGTCCATGTTGGTGTGAATGATCTGAGATGTACCTCCCTGGACTACATGAAAAGAGACATGGAGGAGCTCTCCGATCTTGTAGCCCAGGCAAGTATGACCCTAGCCCTGAGTAGCATCCTGCCATCATCCAGAATAATACCACAGTACAAGTACAATATTATTTATTTCAACAATTGGCTAAGCTTCTGGTGTCATTCTAAGGGGATCCAGTATCTGTCTGCCTGGGATGACATGAGTGACAGACCACGATGCTTTGCCAGAGAAGGCCTGCACCTGGATACTGGCTAAGGCTCTTGCCACCCCTATAGTGACTTTTTTAGGTAAGGTTCATATGACAAATTCACCACCATAACAGGTACAAGCAAGCAAAATTTGAGGGTAATGCTACTCAATGCTAGAAGTGTAAACCTCAAAATGCATTCACTCAAGGCACTCCTTAAAATGGAGAATATCGACATCTGTGTAGTGACAGAGACCTAGTTCAAAGCTCCAGGGAGCATCCCTGCATTACCAAGCTATAATTCATACCACACCTTTCGGCCACCTAACCTGGACCAAAATACTAAAGGTGGAGGCGTGTCCATATTCATTAAGGATATCCACACCTCCAGGCTAGTTGCTCAGCATAATGCATCCGAGATTATCCGAGTGTAACTAACTCTGGGCAAGACCACAATCCAAACTGTAACTTGCTACAGATCCCCCACCATGCTCCAGGATTCCCACTCCTCATGTTTTGATACACTGGAAATATTAGGGTACAACCCCACACCCTAATAATGGGCAATTTCAGCTACCCCACCATTAACTGGGAAAACTACTCATGTATCAACTCTTTTGCTCAACATTTTCTGGAATTCATAAATTCCAACTCCTTGGATCAACTTATCCAGACCCCCACCAGGGGCAGCAATATCCTAGACCTGGTCATTACCAACATGGGTGACCGGTGTTCCACACCAAAGGTCAATTCCTTGTTGATCACATCTGACCACAAGCTAATCAGCCTAGACATCCACATCCCACCCCACACCCCATTAGGGAAACCACCATAAAAAAATTCTCCAAAGCCAACTTCACGCTGATTAAGACAGAAGTGGCAAACTTCACAACACACATGCAGATGGACAATAGAGGTATGACTGCTGAATCCTACACAAATGCACTTTATAAGCACTTACACGAGTGCATGGATCGTGCTATCCCTAAAAGAACCAAGACACTATCCTCCAAAAAAAGGAAGCCAATCTGGTGGTCCTCTGCCATAAACAAACTCTACAACAGAAGAAAGAAACTGTTGCAAAAAAGAGTAAAATCCCATGACTGGAAGAACTCCCTGGTCAGCCTCAGTAAGAAGGTGAGATCCCTCATAAAAATCTTCGAAAGCTAGTTATGAAAACAAAATCGCCACTGATTCGAAAGACAACAACAAAGCATTCTATAGCTATGTCAAGAATCTCAATGGCAACACTCAGATCTGTTCTGAGTTACAGCACAATGGCACTAAATATACAGAACCAACTGATATTGCCAACATCCTGGCAGTTAAGTTCAGTGTTAACTTTACCCCCCCCAACCCCTAAAGGGCCCATCTCTATACCAGAAGAATGCAAAGTTCCTGTAATCATAGCTGCACATGTAAAAAACACACTCTCCAAAGCCAAGAACACAGCATCCATGGGACCAGACAACATCCCAAGCTGTGTTCTACATGAACTACATAATGATCTGGCACCCCACCTAAGTACCATGTTCAGTCATAGCCTCACCTCAGGCTTTGTGTCCGCTGAATGGCACACAATGATGGTTATAGCTGCACAGGTAAAAACCACACTCTCCAAAGCCAAGAACACAGCATCCATGGGACCTGACAACATCTCAGGCTGCATTCTACATGAACTGCAGAAAGAACTGGCACCCCACCCAAGCACCATGTTCAATCATAGCCTCACCTCAGGCTTTCTGCCCACTGAATGGTGCACAGCGATGGTTATCCCACTCCACAAAGGGGGAGCCACCATGGACCCTGGGAACTTCCGCCCCATTAACCTAACAAGCCTGGTCTGCAAGACCATGGAACGTATCATCATGGAACTTATAAACAAAGACATTGGTAATCTCCAAACTCTGGACCTCACCCAGTTCAGGTTTGTAAAAGGCAGATCATGTCTCCTAAACCTGATTGACTTCTTTAAAGCAGTCAGCGAAGCTGTAGAAGAGGGTAAGGTGGTTCACACAGCCTATCTAGATCTCGCCAAGGCTTTTGACACCATCTCTCACTCAGGAATTATAGATAAACTCACTAAACAAGGTATAAATGCCTATGTCACAAGATGGATTGCCAACTGTCTCACTGACAGAATCCACACTGTGAAAGTAGCAGACTCCAAATCCGACTTCAGACCAGTGACAAGTGGAGTACCACAGGGTTCAGTCCTGGGTCCTCTCCTGTTTTGCTAACACAGAAGGTCTTTGGCTAATGAAGTTTGCAGATGACTGCAAACTAGGAGCTATAATTGCAACTTCTAACAATGTGGACATCCTACAAAAGGGCCTCGCTGAGACAGATGCCTGGTGTTAAAGCCATGGCCTCAAGCTCAATGCCAAAAAGTGCACTGTCATCCCCTTTAGGGGGTTGGAGGTTGGCATAATGGTTAGGTTTTTGTCAGAATCTGTTTGTCTGAAGAAGTCCCACTATTAGTGGGATGAAAAGTGCTTCACAGTATTGGTTCAATAAAGCTTTTGGAGAAATCTTTTTTACTACTTGATTCATATGGATATTTTGTCGCATAGGACCTCTTTGTGGACATTTATTTAGCATCTAACATAACTGATTTTATCCTGGATTCTGTCTACAGCAGCCACTTGAGTGTGGAGAATTTACAAGTGTGGACTATACAAGAATTCCCTTGGCGTTCACAAGTACAGGGTAATTTTGTCTTCTGGTTTTTGTTTTCACTTGTTTGTTACTTTTTGCGTATAATGGTTAGGGTGTTTACCTTACAAACACAAGGTGCAGGGTTTGATTCTCACATGGGGTAATTGGTTGAGTTTAAAAAGGCCCACAAGGGCAGTTAGCCTAGTACTAATCTATGAATCTATAAATTTAGTAAAAACTCAGTACCCATGAGTTACCACATAGGTGGTAGTCTACTTAACACCGAAAGTGTAATAAGAGACCTTGGGACACAGGTGGACAGCAGTCTCTCCTTTGATAATCACATCACCACAGTAGTCAGGAAATCCTTCTATATGGCACACCTCATCACAAAAGGTTTCTCATCCAGGGAAAAAGAGGTCATTGTTACCCTCTACTCGTAACTCATTAGACTCATTATATAGTACAACGCTCCTTTTGGTATGTACCTCACAAGACATCTACAACAACTGGAAAGGCTGCAGAAATACCTCACAATAAGGATTACTGGCCTCAAACAGATGCCCTATGCAGACCGTCTCAAAAAACTCCAGCTTTACTCCATCGCATATCACCTACTCAGAGCTGATCTCTGCCTAACATACAAAGCTATGTCAAACCCAGAGCTGTTGGACATGCTCCACTTAAAGAAATCACAATACCTCTGAGCTACATGCTCTAGGGATCTTAACCTTGTCACCACAATAAACAGAACATGCTGGAGGGATAGATTCCTGTCCCAGAGACTTCCCATACTCTGGAACAAACTAGCTATATATATGAAACAAAGCTCCTCATTAGTACTCTTCAAGAAAAATCTTGATGATTGGAAGGGAAATAGGAAATTAACCCCATGTTTCACCTCTGTGGCTCTGCTTGACAGGGGCACAGGAAAATAATTTTCTTGGGTGGCAAAAGCCAGGGTACCTTTTTTGGCTAGGCTAGTATATGCCCTAGGGCCAATAGCCTAGTACCTACTTATGAACCTATGAACCTATGAAGAAAGACTCTAGTAAACTGTGAACCATTGTAGACCACATGCAGTTCTATAAGGTCAAGACCTCTCAAAAGACACAAATAAGTGAGAAGAATAAGCCAAAGAAACACTCCATTTGCAACTAGTGTGCCAGTGAGACATAAGTAAGAATGAAAGAAACCAATATTCCGTCTTTTACAGCACCAAACACCCTATATGGAGTCTGGTCTAACCAACTACTGTATAACCTATAAGAAGAAGACACTCTGCTAGATGTCATCAGTGACTCCTGCTTGACCAACTGAGGTGACTAACTGGTAAGACTGGACAAAAGTAGGTGCTGGCTTTGTGTGAACTGTGCATACCACAGATGAGTCCACACAGTCAGAAGGGTAACCTTATGTCCCTGGAAACAAAAGCCAACTTATCATTGAACACACTTGCCTCTGGGATATTCAAGTACTCTATGGGTGAGAAAGTAGCAGAATCCTAGACTGAAACCACTCATATCATGAGCAAGTTCTTGTCTGCAATGTGCAGCAAGCTGGTAACCACATAAACTATCCTTCAACAGCAGTCCAACTCAACAGCATAAAGCTATGGCTCAGTTCTAGGGTGTTGTACAGACCCTTCATGTACCTATAAACTGTACCTACATGGATAAGAACTTAGATATCATCCCTGAGTAATAGAATCAACATCAGTTATACCCAGACACAAACACACACACACACACACACACACACACACACACACACACACACACACACACGCACACATGCACACACACATGCACACACACACGCACATGGACATGTACACACATACGCACATGTACACACGCATACACACACGCACATGTACACACACACACACGCATGCACATGGACACACACACGCACATGTACACACACACACACACACACACATGTACACACACACACACACACACACACATACACAAGCACATGTACACACACGCACATGTACACACACAGACGCACATGTACACACACACACACACACACACACACACACACACACACACACACACACAAAGCAGTCAGGGTTTTCAGTATGTCAGTCATCTAATACTGGACCATCCATTTGAAGATTCACTCAAGACTGGGCATTCAATGAAAAATGTATCATGTGGAAGGAAAGCTTCCCATATTCATCCATGCTTGTAGCTGTTCCTCCTGCACCAATGACTGATATAACTACCTCCAAGGTCACCAAATCCCAAGATTAAGTTTTATACTTTTATCATTGACTTTTACTGCAATTTTTATGTTGAGGGAAGACAAAATCCAGGTCACATTCTCCATACAAGGAGCTGTGTCATCGGCACCCCCCCCCCCAGGTAATATAAATAATTTAAAGGTTTCTGAACTTTTAATTAGTTTATGAAACCTTTGAAAAGTTATTCAGTCATTATTTTAAGGTCTACCATGTGGAGTTTGGTGAAATGTAACCCACTCACCAAAAAGTAAAACAAACAAAGTTACCCCTCTGCTATACAGATTGTGGTCTGTAATATGTCCATTCTGTTTCCTAGGGTATGACTGGTACCCTTGGCATAGAGAAATACAAACGCTGCATAAACTGGAGCACAGATAAAGTATATTTTTTTCATGGGTAGCCCTTTTATTTGACAATACCTATAAAAATGCTTTCTCTTATCTCTTATTCTGCTTTGTGAGCAATAAGTCACTGTATTTATAAGATAGCCATTAGTAAAAGTAAAGCAAAGGCTGCAACATTGTGACTTGAACTCATTAAAAGTGCTGTAGTCAGAACCAGATCCAGCAGTAGGCAACCTAAGAACAGGGCCCACTGCCAAGGTGGGCTACCACAAGCCGCAAAATTTACTTTTTAATTTAAAAGAAATTATGTCTTCTTTAAGAATGCCATCTGCACATGTGCATTGATGCACACCCATCTGATTTTGCTTGCTTCTCTTTTCTGCATCCACACACAGAATTTAAAACCACAGACTAACACTGCTGCTTCTGCCCACAAAGCAACATGTCCAATAAGGGAGGTGTGTATGTGTGTGTGAAATGCTCTAGGTAGGGATAGTAGCTTAGTTGATTTACCCAGGCTCAAACCTTGTACCTTGGCTATAGGAAACAACAACCTGAATCCTCTACACCAACCATACTTCTCAATCTAGGCAAAGCCTTAAATAATGGGGGGACAGAGGCACATAAATAAGGAAATATTTTAAATATTACTCTTATAAGCCTTGAATGTTGTTAAAATAACAGGTTTCATGTTAGCTTGCATTTTTCTGAAAAATATGAAGTCTAAAACTCAAATGTTTGTCATTTAGTGACTTCAATCCTCTGTAGTTTGTCAGAAAAGAAAAACACAAATTTTAAGAGGAGCAGACCAAAAATATGAGACAGAATATGGACATTCTGTGGAAATCTGGACAGTTGAGAGGTATGATACCAACTACCTCAGTGCATTTTCAAGGAATCATGAGTTTCAGTACGTTTTCAATGAATGTGTGCTTCAGTGCATTTTTAAGGGAAGGGAGGTTTAGCGCTGTTCATGCTGTCTGTTTTCAATGTGCAACTGATTTATTTAGCAAATTCATCACTAAGCTATAGAATTTAAAAGCAGTTTTAGTACCACAACAGGTACAATACTTGCTTTTGATACAGAAGGCTGTGGGTTCTACGTCTACACACTGTAGTTGTATTGTTGATACTGTGTTGTGCTTTAAGAGGGGTGGAGGTGCTGCAGTCCTCCTGAGTGTGCCCTCCTTTTGTTGAGATGCCTGGTAACTGTGAACCTGTTATAGGTTTGTCATCCACTCCCTAGTGCAATATTACCAGCTTACCCATTTTTTTAATGTAACATAGGTGATTCATTCTTTAAGGGCAGGAGGCACTGAACTTGTAGATGAAACAGTGAAATGCAAAGTTGTTTTGCTAGCAACAACCTCTTTATAAGTTACAGATCTCTTTAATGTGGAATCATCCAGATGACTTTTACTTCTGCAGAGATTGTGCATATTGACTGATACTGGTGGATTGTAATAACAGAAGTTTGAGTGGCCTTTTATGGTAGAAATGTTCTGAAATTGGCATTATTGGTTCATGCCTTATTTCATTGCTTACTGGAAAAATGTTCAAAACTACAAATTTAAAACACATTCTAACAAGTGATGCTGTATTATAGAAGGAATATAATTTAATAGAATCAGGATGGTGAATCAAAGAACACATGCATGTATGCATGATCCTAAAAAAATGTGTGAAAGGGGCTTATGATTTGCAAATAGCAGAAAGGTAAACTTTATCTGCCACTGGCCAGATGCATTTTCTTTGAATCTGGGTTTCAATGCCATTTCAATCAATTTGAGTTTCAAGGACAGAGAAGTTTACAGTTAATGCTAAGTCTGTTTTCATTGTGAGACTGTATTGTTTGTTTAGCAAATGTCTATTAGTGTTTGTGCTATAAAATTTGAACTAAAACTTTTAAATTAAATCCAAATATCTGTATTCATTGTAGAAGTAAAAAAAGAAAACAGTATGCATACTGATAGATCTGAACAGTATAATGTAACTGGGGAGAAAATTCTATGTAATGGGACATTGGAATGACTGCAGGGGGGGCTGATGTATGGTGGGGTTGCTGTGTGTGTGTAACTGGGGGCCTGATCCAATTACCATGCCTAGGGCCCCATTTGACCAGCATCTGGCTGTGGGTGTAATGGATTTAAAACATCATGGAAGAAATGAAAATATCAAGTAGTGATTATGTGTTTTTCCTAAAGTTCAAGTTAAACCATAAAATAAGAATAAAAAAGACAAGAGTGTTGTATGCTGAATACCTAAGCAATATGTTGTTTTTATTTTATTAGACTGTGTTGTTGTTAGGGAGGCATAGCAGCCTGTTTTTCTTAAATGAAAGGGCGGTGCTTTTAAAGATTCAGAGGCCATGTAGGTCAGGCTAGAGTCTGCACTTGTTGTTTGGAGTGCATTATACAAATGTTACAGACTGATTGCGCACAATAATTACATTCTTGTCCTTCTCTGAGTGCATTTTATAAATTACAGTATCTGTTTCCTGTGTGTTAGAAGCAGTCCTTGAATTCAGATAGTACTTCCTACCTCCGTTGAAAGAAGGAATGAACGAACAAAGGAAAGAATATAAGGAAAGGCGGAGAGGATGGACACCAAGTAACATTATTATCTACTCTGTGGTGGAGGAGACATCCGGAGAAGGCATACACTAAGCAGACAACAAGAGTCAGATGTTGGTGACAGTGTAATGCAGCACTTTGTAAACATAGCAACAAGGAAATGAAAAAGAAACCGAAGTGAAAAGTGCAGCAAATGAAATGCATTAGAGTCTGTCAAGAAGCTGCATCAATAGCAGTTGTAGGAAAATTAATATTTTAAGTCATGTATGTAATATATAACAAACAGTGCCCTTGATATAAAGAATATATTGATAAACACATGCCTCTTAAAGATCATTTATGCTGTCAAAAAGTAAAGGCATCACCAGTCTGCCTGAATAACAAGAGAAGCAAGGAAAACAGAATTATTACTTTAAATGAGAGGTAAAATGCAGCTTAAAACATTTGATACTATTCTGAAAAGGCATGGTGAACCTTAGTATTGCAGTTTTATTCAGTAATATTTTATGCATATTGCGTTGCATAGCACAAGCACATTGACTTAAATATTTTCATTGTATTACTATATGCTTAAAGAAATGTAACAGAAAATGTTTGGGATTTAGAAGATAAGAGTAAAGTATACAGAAGAAATGATAGTATGGAGTTTTACTCATCTTTTTGCCTATAAACTGAAGGAAATGTGTTGTCTCTTGACAAAACGTGCATCAGAGCAGATAAGCAAGCTGTAAATATGTGGCCTAGACATAATTAAGCATTACAATCTGCTGCTGGTATATGCTGTTATGTAGAATGTATCTGATTATTTTATTTTATTTTGTGCTCATATGGTTTTCATATTGTCAGAACCAAGCATTTATTGTTCAGATTGTAAGTTATGCTGAATATTGCTGTATAGGAGTCATTCTAAGCTATGAACTACTCTCTGACCTATATGTAAATTAGCTGTTCATTATTTGTGAAGAAATCTCATTTATTTCTCAAAATAAAGGTGTTAATGATGCTGATAATTAATGATTTCCTTATTTAGATTTTAAGGAATCTCAATAATTTCTAAAGCAGCTGTAAATTAACAAAATGTGACAATTAATCCAAGTAGCACTTTGTGAGACTTGTTTTAGTAAGCAATGAATATCACCTGATAGGAATTGCTTATTCTTTTGTTAAAGTCACTCAATTACATACAAGTGAGCTGTAATGAATACATATAGCCCAAGTTACTTTTTTTTAAATAATTCTGAGACATGTGAGGCTGCCTCATATTGCAATTAAGTAAACTTAACCTTAACAATAAGAGTAAGTCCTTCATTTAAAAAATCTTATGTCTGATAATAATAAAATCAATTATTTTAAACACTGGCGAAGTGTCATACACTACTTGTCAGTTTCTACTTCTGTGTTTTGTTCTAAAGTCAGATTATGGAGATGAATTTGTTTTGCCCTACATACTTTAACCTTAGAGTGAACTTTGTGCCTTTTATTTCCTGTTTTCTTTTGGTTTCTGCCCTCTGCTTTGCCCAACCATGTATATCTTCAAAGCAATATCCTGCAATTTTGTTCACAGCTTAGTTACTGAGTTCAGTTCATAATTAATTGACATTTGCTTTCAAGCACATTCCAGAATAAGTAATACTAGATTGAATCCTAGTAAATCCTCTTTTTAACAAGGTAACCATAAGAAATTGAGTTATCATAAACCACTATGTTAACTGCAACTCTGTACTTCATGAAATGCATTAACATTGATTTTTTGTAACTAAGTAGTCCTGTTTTATATTACTACATCCTACAAGAGATTATGGTGGAAATGCAGTCAGATCTCAATTATGCCATTAAGTGCAGACTGTCAAACTGTGATATACTAGTTGTAGAAAATATCTTTAGTTTTAGTTTTGCTAAAAGAAGAAAAAAACATTGTTTAATTTTTTTAACTGTGTTATACAATTTAGTTCAGAGTTAACAAAAGGTACTGGAAGTCTATACCATTAATACTATGTGTGGCAGGGGGCATAGTTACCACATTTTTTACCAGGTTCAAGTTGAGCTTTTAGTTAAGAAGTATTAAAGGGCCATGGATACAAATAAGACATAAGGCTTTTTCCTCAGGACATTAGCATTTCATCATGCATACTTGTGGATACAGAATGTGCTGTCATATTATTTACTATTACTTTGTCTGTTCAAAGGCTAAACACTTTGATGTTTTAAAAATTACTCAGTGGCACATGTGATATAGCATATCTAAATCACAAAATGTGTCAGACCGCATACAGAATGCATCAGTTTTAGCAGAGGTGATAAAAGATGTGTTCCATGCTTTGAATGGAAACACATGGTGATAGGAACAAAAATGCAACCAGACTAAGTTTCGTGGCAAAGCATAATCTAAACATTCTGCAAATGGCATCTAACCTCCACCTTACACAGGATGTTACTCAAAGCTTTGTAACCAAGAGGAATGGCTTTGTAGTGCACAAACATTTCTAAGTCTTGAAATGACACCCATTTTTGCTGAAAAGTAGCCAGATTATTGTGAATTTACATATCAGCCTTCCCGCTGACTTTAAATATTTGTCTTTAGTTCCCATTCCAATGTCCTGCCAAACAACTGTTTCTAGGTTTATGTTGTAGCATATGTCATAACATTCTACAAATACTTACAGTATCTCTGCATAAATAAAGCAAAGTTGAAAGCTGTCACTTTTTTTTCTTTTTTATAAAAAGGATTCAAAGGCATTCCATGATTTTAAAACATTATTTTAACATTAAAGTCAAATCCACTAAAACTGTTGTATGTTGCTCAATGCAGGGAGAATAATATTTGGTCAATTGTCTGTGTATTCAGAGCCAATAAAGTAAACCAAAACTAAGTGAAACATAACATGAACTTGTGTAACACAAGGGGGTGTGTATCAAACTGTGCTGTGTTTGTATTAATTATTAATACATCATAATAATAATAATAGTAATAACCTGTTCCGACAAAAATAATTTCATCAGCTTTTTTATTTTTTTTCTTAATCATTTTATCATCTTATACAAGCCACCATCTGCAACTCATTTTCCCCCATTTCTGCACTGGGGGTTGGGTATCATATCAGCAGTGACAATCATCTAAAGACAATGTTCATGCAATTAATACTTTATATTCATAGTATCTGACATTTTATATTCCTGGCTTGTAGGGATGCTTTAATTGCAAGGCTTACTATGGGAGTCATGGAATATTGTTATAATTAATTGATTTAATTAATTTATTAATATAAAACATGCATAATACAGAAAAAAATGAAATATACGAAATATTGGGGTCACAGACTCCATTCTTTTCATAACTGTTCAGATCATATTAACTGAGGCAAGTCAAATAAGGTAATATATTTAGAGTTTAAGACATAATTACTCAACATGTCTCTTGAAGTCATCTATTTAAATAGTGTCCCATGTGAGTTTTGATTATGCATGCTTCAGAATGAGAAATGCAGCTTATTAGATGGTATTAGACTCCATCTTTTATTGTTTGTTAAATTGTAACACTTTTGATTCTAATGTCTTATTAACCAATGTAGAGAATATATTGCCTCTGACATACATATTGTTTTCTATGGTTTACCTTCATTGTAAAGTCTTCTTGCGCATCTAGAACATGTGTACACATGCAGAAAGGTGAAAAAAAGCAGTCTCTTCAAAATCTGCAGCTATGCAGTCAAATGCAGTTTTTTGATGAATATGCATTCCAAGAAATGCAAAAACGTTTCTGATGTAGTGACATAAATGCAAATAATTACATATGGCTGTAGGTAATAATGCAGCCGTAGATGAGCTGTGCTGCAGTAAGCCAAGAGGGCCACGTAAAGAAATATAAATGTATTGTTACATTGTTGCACAAGCAGAAGAAAAGAGGAGGGTTGCTTGACCTGAGTAATTGGTAAGTCTTGGCTATATGAAGAGACAGCAAGGTTACTTATAAGACAGAAATCTTTGTAATGCAACTATTCTAAATAGAACTGAGAACAGTCAGAGATGAATTAAGTGCACATAGTGATTTTTCATGTGACAGTTCATAATGTGCACTACTTCGCGGGTAGCTCAGGAAGCTTACTTATCAGCCTCTTAGTGCAAGAAATCTGGACAAAGTTAAACATAATGTGGAACAAAGGTCCAAATCAGGGACAGATTATAATTATTATCTTATAAACATAGAAAGTTGCTAGAATAACAGGTTTTGCACTAACATGCATTTTCTAAAGGGTGTAAAGTCTGAAACTCAAATGTCTGCTATTATTTAGTGATTTTAGTGATTTCAATCTCTGATGATTTACGAGAAAAACAATAATTTTATAAAAAATAGACCAAAAATGTGAAGCAAAATTTTGGGCAGACTGCAAAAATCTGGACAGTAGAGAAGTGTCTGGAAGTAAGGTGATGTTCGAGTCCTGGGAAAGAACTGTTGTGAAATACTTCTCTTTTTTTATGTTATCATACTTGCATACAAGTATCTATACCACCCCAGAAAAATCAGGAGACACTTTCATATTTTCTTTGATTCACAAGCCAAATGAAAGCGAGACAATTTTATAATCTTGGCTATTTCAGGATAACTATGGAAACATCTGCTGCTAGTACATTGGGTGACGTCAGATAAAATGAAGAGCAGCTACCTGTGAGGAGACGGTGACAGATGTGCATTTTAAGGGTGGGCTTGTCAACCCCACAGAGATGGAATGGGAAGGGATGGCTTGTGTTTCAAATATGGTGTGTCAGTGTGTGTGTGTGTGTGTGTGTTTGTGTGAGACTGTATGCGTGTGTGTGTGTGTGTGTGTGTGTGTGTGTGTGTGTGTGTGTGTGTGTGTGTGTGTGTGTGTGTGTATCAATGTGTGCCTGTATGTGTATGTATGTATGAGTATATATATGTATGTGTATGGCTTTCTGTCCGCACATATGTATGCTGTATTGCCTAGATGTGGCTGAACATCTTAAAAAATAGAAATGACCATATAGGCATAATTCTTATTGAGACATGTTTAGACTGTGTCTCACACTGACACATATTCATGCATACAAACACACATGGCAGATGATCGCTGCACTGGTGATCAAACAGGTTAAGGCCAGGAATTTAATATGAGTTTCACCACAATATATTGTATTGAGTGAGCTAGCAGTGGTCTTTCTGGTGGCTTTCCACTTTTCTTCACTGTGATGCAACTTTTGAGTTGGTATAAATCATTTTGGGAGGATGGGAGGCTTGCCTGCATGTCAGTTGCAAGGGGCTGGCCTCCAGCAAAAGAAAATGTTTGTTTGTTTATTTTGGTTTGAGTTTTTTTAGGTTTTTGGGCTTATTGTTTTTGATATTTAATTTTCGATAAACAGTGAGCCAAAAAAAAAAATATCATTAACAACTCATAGGCGGATACACAGACACACAAGCACCCATAAATTATGCAGATAAAACTCTGTAATAAAGTAGTTCTGATTTTATATGAGGATGTAATAAAAAGGATGCAAATATATAATAGCACAGATCTACAGAAAATGGCTTGCAATCCACTAGACAGAAAAGAAGCAGGAACTTTCCCAAATAGAAACCTGGGATATGTTGGAAGTCAGCAGTGCTGATCAAGATTCCATTCCATTATTCATTCATTTATTTGTTTCTTTAATACCAACTTTACTCTTTTCATAGTCACATGGGGAGATGCAAACAGTCACATGGCAGTGAACCAGTCCTGGATGGAATGACAGTCTATTACATGGTGCAGACACACACACAACTATATATATATATATATATATATATATATATATATATATATATATATATATATATCTATACTGACTAATGTGAATGCCACTTGGCAATTTAAAGGATCATTGATTCACCTAACAGCATGACTTTTGTATCTGGTTGAAAACAAGAGAACTTGACAAATCCCAGATGGCATAAACAACCAAGCATCAATAGTTCAATAATAAGGGCAGATTTGTTCACATAAAACAGACAGAGCTTCCAGAATCACCATGTAAATTAAACCCTTTTACATGCTGAGCATGCCTGATTGTTTTAAACTCCATAGAGTCATCTTGGTTTTGTAACACAGGACTTAGAATAGGATTCACAAACATGTTCCTTAGTTTCATAGGGCTGGTATGTAAAAAATCCTCAAACAAAAGCTCTGTGCAGTTCACAAAAGTATGTCAGCTCCACAGAGTATAACCAAACTAATACATCCCTAGAAGGAACCATGCGCAGATTAGGTAAAAAAATGAAATAGATCATCTGTGTCCGTGGTTCACAAATGCATCATATGGGGCATGTACTGTGAAGGGAAGGTATGTGTTTATGGGTGCATCACTGTGGACAACCAGCAGGAAATTTATTTATTTATTGGCATTTGTTTACCAGTGAAGCCCGATTGAGCACAGGTGCACTTTTTCAATGGAAGCCTGGGGAGAATATCTCCAAAGTATCATATTTAATTCGATCAATATTTACAATAACAAATTCTATAAACTGAACAAAGGTGGGACTGATATTCTACAATCACTGAGGCTGTGTTAGCAGAGCATTGCTTAGCAGCAGCAGCAGTAGCATCCACAGACACCAAAACTGTTATGCAGTAATCAGTGGATATTTATGTGGCTACATCAGTACCCCATTCCCACTTGAACACTTATCTTCTCACACAAACCCAGTGGTGCAACCACACCTTATGTTTGCCCACACACACACACACACACACACACACACACACACACACACACACACACACACACACACACTCACACGTGCGCACACACACACACACACACACACACACACACACACACACACGTGAACACACACACACACACACACACGCACACACACACACACACACACACACACACACACACACACACACACTCACAGATGCGTGCCCACACACACACACACACACACACGCACTCACGTGTGTGCGCGCACACACACACACACACACACACACACACACACACACACACACATACTCACATGTGCGCACACACTCGTATACACACACACACACACACACACACACACACACTCACAGATGCGCGTCCACACACACACACACACACACACACACACACACACACACACACACACACACACACACACACACACACACACACACCATATAATAAACCATCATATTTTCTACAGGCAGATGTGCAGCAGATTCCTTTGATGCCCTGGAATGCGAATAGCTCTTGCTCTCTTAACATGATTAATGAGGAATAAAACTTCACAAGTTATGGGATACCATGTACATAGAACAGGAAAAGGTAATGGTGTTGCAGTGTCCCCTGTGCCCTGACAAACATTCTCAGTTCTCATACTACATTCTACAGCTTATGTGTAAATTGCATAATAACAGCCCTAAAATATACTTATCAAACAAAAGAGTACATAATAATGAATATATATATATATATATATATATATATATATATATATATATATATATATATATAAAACAGAGTAACCATAAATACCATTTCATGTTTCTACAAGTCTCTTCAGGGTCTTTTTTGCTGTTGGTCTACAGCATGAGATACTGCCATATCTGTGTTCAGTGTTCTTTAAATTCACCGAGTGACATTCCAAAAAGTAAAGCCACATGTCTATGGCACTGTTATCTGCAAACACTGAGAGACCTTCAGAATAGAGATGGGCTGCACTTTCCTAACTGCAAGTAAGAAAGTGTGAGTGTGAACAATAGGTAGAAGATTACAATATAACGACAATTGTGATATCTATCTATCTATCTATCTATCTATCTATCTATCTATCTATCTATCTATCTATCTATCTGTCTGTCTATCTATCTATCTATCTATCTATCTATCTATCTATCTATTGATCTATCTATCTACATGGTTGCAGTGCATAACAGTAAATATTCATAACAACAAACATTCTTTTTTTCTATTTTCCTGGCTACTTGACTGATCTTGTGTGCATATATATAAATGTTTCTCCTGCTTTTCCTTTTGTTATTCTGCTTTACTATTCTACACTTCTTTGACCTTAAACTACTCTAAACTTCACACTTTACCCTCTATTCTAACTTGCTATACCCGCCTGTTTTTCTAATAGACTCCTAACTTTTCTCTGCTTCTTCTCACCTTAGACATACTTGACTTACCTTCAATTTTCAGCTCTGCTGATTGTTTCTCCTCTAGCTGCTCCATTCTCTGTCTATGACTGTAAATCTTGGACCCTACCATCTTCTCTACTACTCATACTTTTCTTAGTTCTAGGCCCTACCACCTTCCCGACTAATCATACTTATCTTATTTCTAAGCCCTTACCTGTCTTTCGATCTTTACCTCCCTAGCTCCTGCAGCCTTCAGAACCTTCTGCATCACAATTAGGATAACCAATAGCTTTCATAGTAAGTCTGTCACCTCCCCCTCCTGACTGTACAGAGTCATTACCTTTCTCCCCTCCTCTCT
Source organism: Protopterus annectens (assembly GCF_019279795.1). NCBI lineage: Eukaryota > Metazoa > Chordata > Ceratodontiformes > Protopteridae > Protopterus > Protopterus annectens. The sequence continues at coordinate 1,113,474,457 of NC_056737.1, read as the reverse complement.
CTGCCTTTTATTCTTCCTAAACCCATAAATAGCCCTAGTCTGGCGTGGCACCATCTTTTATACCCCAGTACTGCCCCTGGCTGCTGTCCGCTCCTGGCCCGGTGTCTTTTCCTCTGGTAAGTAGCGCTCAGTGGTTAACTGTTAATTACATGCTTAAAGTTAGCCTATCGCTTTTTATACTGTGTGCCTTAACACCATAGCCTGCTCCGCAGTTGTATTGGTATATGCTGACTGTTTTAGTTAGCCAGTAACAGCTATGTAGTGTTTGTTTTAGTAAGCTATTAACAGCTACTTAGTGATTAATCTCCCTCGTTGCACCATTTAAGGAATAGTGCTGTTTCAGGTGCCGGAATTACCTCAGTATCGGCTGCCAAATTCAACTGCAGTTTGGACTACTTTTACAACGCTAGTTGAAAGTTTGAATGCTTGTTAATGGCACTTCCCATGTTGTTTCTTTGACTGTTGAAGATGAAACAAATGTATTGAAAGGCTTTTAGGTGCTGGAATAATGTTTGTAACTGCTGCTTAGACAGTGGAAACTCTGGCTACAATTACATGTTCTGATTAATGGTTGGCATGCGTGTTAAATGATAAGGTTATGCTTTACTATGTTTGCTCCGAAGATACATATGACAAACACTCCCCACGTACTAAAACGGCTGCCGTTTGCTGTTTGCTTACTAGCATTAGCCTGTAACGGCTATTTTATACATTGAGAGTCAGTTGAATCGCCAGCTTAAGCGATCGCTTTTTGACCTGATTCTTGACTAAAACAGCTGCCGCTTATATTGTTTGCTTAATAGCTTTAGCCTGTAATGGATATTTTATACATGGTGAGTCAGTTGAATCGCCAGCTTAAGCGATCGCTTCTTGACCTGCTTTGAATCTAAGTTTTCCCCTACAATTTGTAGCCTATATCGGCTATGTTGTAAATTGCAGCTAACTTTACTCGAGGGCTTACATAGACTGCTGTAGGTCTTGTGTGTCATATTGTGCAGCCTGTAGCTGCTGGACTGCAAGACGGAAGCTATATCACATTGAAGCTTGTTTCTCTCTGGGTCGTACAAAGACTGATGTAGGTCTTTTTTGAGTACGCATTGTAGTCTGCATTTACTGGTTTGCAAGCCGGGAGCTGTAGGCATTTCTTGAGCTGCATTTTTGAGCTAGTATCGGCTAGTTTGCAAATAGGAAGCTTAGATGACTAGCTTTTAGTCTCTATATCCAATTATTTCTCTTGAGCGGCAGTTTGTAGCCAGTAACTACTGGATTACAAACAAGAAGTTACAGCCTAGTTTCCAGTCGCTATATCCAAAATAAACTCCATGGCCATTAGCAGCTCAAGGCCCACGTGGATATTTCTAAGTGCGTGATGAAACACCATAGTTTTTGTAACCTGTGCTTTGGCCTTTAGAATGTTGGGAATCCTACCAACCTTCTGTTTGTTACATTTGTGAACTAGAAATGATAACTGTAGAATGCAAACACTGCATTTAGGGTAATATTTAGTGGGTAAAATCACTTATCTGTCCCTGTTAGTCTTTACAGATTTCAATTGATCTGTTAAACAGGGCACCATAGGCTATAAAATTTTTATGCTGCACCTCCGTTTTACCAAACCTAGTCTAGACTATGAGCCAGACCGCCACCAACACTATCTCTCACCAGGTGATTATATATAGAATTCCTGATATTTATCCATGCATTATTCCTGTTTTGGCTGTACTGTTTTTTATATGCATTTTTGTGTTACTATGTCATTAATCTAATAAATGTTATCCTACTTAGCCTACAGAATATAACCTATAGGTTATATTAATTATAACAGAATATATGCGGTCTTATGAAACTGATAGCTTCTAGCATTATTAAGTGATTATACAATTCCTAACTGTTTTTTTATAACTATTGTCCTAACTATTATACTGTTGTTTATGCTAGCAGTGATTGTACAATTCCTAACTGTTTTTTTTTATAACTATTGTCCTATTATACTGTTGTCTATGCTAGCTTCTTGCTACTCATCACTAGTGTTGTCTCTCTCTCTCTCTCTCTTCCACAAGTACCCTGATCTTCACTGTACTGCTCCAGCCTATACTTTCTGAGAACCTACCTACCTGCCGACAAAGGACCCGTGGTTTCATCTCACTGCCTCTACTCCCTGCACCCTCTCTCAAGGTAACAAGAAAGTATGTTTCTATGTCCTGCCTGTAAAGCATACTAGAGTTCACTGTTGATCCATGGGTTCTAAAGCACACTCTGAGCCTGGTCAGCCAGCAGCCTCCTACCCCCCCCAACTAGCTACCTTTGTTAACCATACTCCTACACTACCTCTTAGTGCCCCTCTTACTACCTTTCCTCCTTCCATAATCTGCAATAGCCTACCCCCCTTATTGTAGCTGCTTGTAATACTAGCTTTGCCCAGTAGGTGGCACCTCTATCCCATCCAATATTTCTCCTGCTTTTCCTTTTGTTATTCTTCTTTACTATTCTACACTTCTTTGACCTTAAACTACTCTAAACTTCATACTTTATCCTCTGTTCTAACTTGCTATACCCGCCTGTTTTTCTAATAGACCCCTAACTTTTCTCTGCTTCTTCTCACCTTAGACATACTTGACTTACCTTCAATTTTCAGCTCTGTTGATTGTTTCTCCTCTAGTTGCTCCATTCTCTGTTTTCTACCCGCTCTGTTCGTCCTGCGGGCTCACTCCGCTCCCCTACCCTACCCCCAAATTCCACCCACCCCCAGTGGTCCTAAACTTATACTTCACTAACCACTCCCCCTTCCTATCTCTTCCTATCACTTACCTCATTATCACTAAGCCACTCCCATTACTCTATCTCCTGATTAGTACTACTAAACTCCCTTTTGAATCACTCCCTCTGCTTTCCAACCTTACACTACACTACTCTACCTCCTATCTAAGCCCTGTTAATGTCTCACCAACTTAACATATAACCTGCTGAACCTCTTCAAACACTCTCCTTTCCTTACTACATCACCTACTGCCAATCTACTCCCTACGTAAATTCTTTTACTATGGCCCCAACAAATAAAACTATATTCACCACCTTATTACTCTTAACTACCACACTAGCATTTCTTACCATACCTTATTCACTTACCTCCTACAAATATCTTTCTCTATCTGAACAAAACCATTACAGCCAACAAACTTTACCATCTTCATTCACCTTCTCCCTTAACCATAGTAACATAACATGTTACTCTAACTATATATTACCAAAATTCCACAGAACAACCCACATTATTTACATCTCTACCAAAAAGACTTTCAGTAACCTCTATAAACTCCTAAATTCTCTACAATACCCCCAGCAACACCCCCTCCTAGACGGTGACATTCATCCAAACCCTGACCCCTATACTGACTCCACTACTAACCCTACCAGGTTAACAGTACCTATAGTTTCTACAATTACAAAACCATCTAACTCCCTTCTGATAGCTCACCTTAACATCAGAAGTATTAACAATAAACTTTCCCACCTGCATGCACTGCTTGATGTACACTCATTCGACATTCTTTGTCTTACAGAAACTTGGCTAAAACCATCTACTCTAGACCAGGAAATTAGCCCTCCTGGCTATAACATCCTCAGAAATGACCGTAAAATAAAAAAAGGTGGGGGTATAGCCATTCTCTATAAATCTAACCTCCAAATTTCCCCCGTTAATGTGCTTCCATCATTAGACACCAAATCTGAAACCCTATCCATCAAACTCCAAATCAATAACTCCAAATCAATCTATATAATCTGCATGTATCTACCTCCAGGTAATAATACATATTCTCTAGAGAACCTGCTGAGCCACCTCTCTACCCAACTACCCCAGGAGACCATTGTACTTGGTGACGTTAACATAGACTGGTCTACTTGCAGTTCTCTAAACCCTACCAACCACATAAACCTCTTTGGATTCTCACAATTAATAACAACTACTATAAGAATCCATAAACCTAGTAACAAGGAAAGTACTTTGGACTGGATCCTTATTAATAGCCACCCTAAATCTTATACTCCAGGAACCCTCCCAGATGATATCAGTGACCACATACTTACCTACATTATTAGACAAAAAGTCCATATTGCAACTACTCATAATCTCAAAACCTCCCGCTTAAAAAAAAAATATTTAATCCAGACAGCTTCTTAACCGAATTGCAAGCATGTGACTGGTCACCACTAACCTATCTAGAACTAGACAAAGCTGTTACCTACTTTAATACTAACTTTCTTCAAATCCTAGACTCCCATGCACCTTATCGCTCCACTAGAATAAAAACCAAATCTGCCCCCTGGCTCACAAAACAAACTAGGCAAAAGATACTCCTCAGAAATAAAATCTGGGCTAAATGGAGATCTACCAAATGTCCAACAACCCACCTCCAATTTAAACAGCGAAGAAATGCCACCAAGAAGGATATTCTTAGAGACAAAAAAGATTTCTACCTACACCTTCAACAAACCAATCAACAAACTTCACAAAAATTCTGGTCTGCGATAAACAAACTCCTTCAGTCAGGTCACACTACTATTCCAGACCAAACCAGTTTCAACAATAGCAACTCCAACCTGATCCCTGATGCCTTTAATAACTACTTTACAGAAGCCATTCAAACCCTGGCCAATTCTTTACCACCCATCACTGCGTCCCAACCAAATATCTGCAATACTTCATTACCAACCTTTCAAATACAACCTGTATCTACATCTCTCATCTGTAAGCTACTTCAAAAATTGAAACCTTGCACCCCTTCTGCTGACCGACTCCCATCTGAATATCTACAAATAGTTGCAAAAGCCATAGACTATCCCATTTCTATCCTTATTAACAGAACTATCTCTGAGGGCAAAATCCCTGCTCTATGGAAAATATCCCATATCATCCCTCTACATAAAGGAGGACCATCTACAGAGCTTTCTAACTTTCGCCCTATTGCTCTACTCTCCCCATTAGCTAAAATAATGGAAAAATGTATTCACAAACAACTACTTAACCACTTACTACAAAATAACCTGCTGGCAAACTGCCAACATGGCTTTAGGCCATTCCATAGCACATCTACTGCCCTTTTATCCTTTACCAACTCTATATATAAAAACCGCAACAATAACTCATTTTCCTCTGCACTATTTATTGACCTGTCAAAAGCCTTTGACATGGTAAACCATAACCTACTGCTTGACAAACTAAAGGCTCACTCTCTTGATCCTCAAGCCATACAATGGTTTAGATCTTATCTGGAAAATAGACAGCAAGCAGTACTTTGGCATAACAATCTGTCTTCACTACTTCCAGTAAATATTGGAGTACCCCAGGGCTCTATCCTAGGTCCCCTACTCTTCTCCTTATTTATTAACAACTTACACATGAACATACCTCAAGCCACCTGCATTCAATATGCAGATGACCCCACCTTAATATGTACAGCCAAGAATATATCCTCTCTCCACTCCCTTACCCAAACTGTTTTTCAGAATGTTGAAAACTGGTTTATGCAACACTGCCTCCTCCTTAATCCCAAAAAAACAAAACTACTGCTTTTTACCCCTACTCATAAATCACCTATTCCTTTCTTCTCTTTAACCTCTAACAATGGTACCAACATCAACCCAGAGACTACAACCCGCCTACTAGGTGTAACTATTGATAATCATCTCAACTACAATGAACACATAAACTCTACTATAAAGTCTGTTAACAGAAAACTTAGCACCCTCTACAGAATAAAAACCTTCCTCGCCCCTTCTGCAAGGAAAACAATTGCTCAGACCCACCTCATTTCCACCCTTTTCTATGCCTCTGTTATATATACCAACCTATCCAAAAACAACCTCTCTAAACACTCCACCTGTTATAATAGCATAGCTAGATTCATCACAAGTTCCCCCTTTAAAACTCACCACTGCCTTAACCTCAAACAACTTGGGTGGCTAGAACTGCAGAACCATATACTCTTTCAACAATTACTTATTAAGCAAAAGATTCTATACCACCCTAACAACACCTCTATCCTGACTAATCTAATTACTCCTTATACTAATCTAGCTACACTACGCTTTGCTAACAAGCTTCTAGTTTTATCAAATAAAGCTAACAACAAAGCTGGGGATTCACTTTTCTCAAACACTGCAGGAAAATTCTGGAATGAGCTTCCTGCTGAATTATCTACCATCGCTTCTATTTCTCTTTTTAAAAACCATCTTAAAGAACATCTGAAAACTCACTGGCTTTGTCCGTGTACTAACCCTCACTGACATCTTTTTTTCACTTTATATTCTTAACCCTATCCCTACTCCTGTAACCTTTGCCTTCAAATCTACTTAGCTCCTACTCTGTAATATGAGAATAACATATATATTATTTCCCTTATCTAAGACTTACTCATACCTTTTAGTGTGATTTGTAGAATTGTTTAGTTTAATTTTTGTAGAATTGTTTAGTTTAATTTTTACTAAAATTATTTAATATACAAATTTATTATTACAACTGTTCACTAGATCAATACTACCTCTGTATTATGATTCTTACTGGTTCTATACATTGTTAACTTTGTCATTATTCGTGTTTGGTGCTTTTCTCCCCGGGCCTCTACTGAAAATGGACATATATCCAGCTAGACTAGCCCGGTCAACAAATGTAAAATAAATAAATAATATATATATATATATATATATATATATATATATATATATATATATATATATATAATTAGCAGAGGTGTGAGGGCACAGGGGGATTTGCCCCTGCATAAAACAGTGATTTTGTGTGTGTGTGTGTGTGTGTGTGTGTGTGTGTGTGTGTGTGTGTGTGTGTGTGTGTGTGTGTGTGTGTGTGTGTGTGTGTGTGTGTGTGTGTGTGTGTGTGTGTGTGTGTGTGTACAGCAGACCTCTGTGCTATTCTTGTGCACAGCTCTGCTTTGTGAAACTGACAAGAGGGAAATCCAAAATGTGGCATACACAATAAAGAGTTGTGTATGCCAAGTGTATGAGTGGTACAGGATATGTACGAGGGTAGTGTGACAGTGGTGAGGTCTGCAGTGGGAGTGACAGATGCATTTAAGGTGGAGGTGGGATTACATCAAGGATCAGCTCTGAGCCCTTTCTTATTTGTAATGGTGATGGACAGGTTGACAGACGAGATCAAACAGGAGTCCCCGTGGACTATGATGTTTGCAGATGACATTGGGATCTGTAGTGAGAGTAGGGAACAGGTGGAGGAGACCCTGGAGAGGTGGAGATATGCTCTAGACAGAAGAGGAATGAAGGTCAGCAGGACTAAGACAGAATATATTTGTGTGAATGAGAGGGAGGATAGAGGAATGGTGAGGATGCAAGGAGCAGAGGTGGCGAAGGTGGATGAGTTTAAATACTTGGAATCAACAGTTCAGAGTAATGGTGAGTGCGGAAGACAGGTGAAGAAGAGAGTACAGGCAGGATGGAGTGGGTGGAGAAGTGTCAGGAGTGATTTGTGACAGACGAGTACCAGTAAGAGTGAAAGGGAAGGTCTACAAGAGGGTAGTTAGACCAGCTATGTTATATGGGTTGGAGACAGTAGCATTGACAAAAAGGCAGGAGTCAGAGCTTGATGTGGCAGAGTTGAAAATGTTAAGATTTGCATTGGGTGTGACGAGGATGGACAGGATTAGGAATAAGTATTTTAAAAGGTCAGCCCAGGTTGGAAGGTTTGGAGACAAAGCCAGAGAGGCAAGATTACGTTGGTATGGACATGTGCTGAGGAGGGATGCAGCAGAGTATATTGGGAAAAAGATGCTAAGGATGAAGCTGCCAGGTAACAGGAAAAGAGGAAGGCCTAAGATAAGGTTTATGGATGTGGTGAGAGAGGACATGCAGGTGGTTGGTGTGACAGAGCAAGATGCAGAGGACAGAAAGAAATGGAAACAGTTGATCGGCTGTGGCGACCCCTAACGGGAGCAGCCGAAAGAAAAAGAAGAAGATACCAAGTGTATGATTTATTTGCTTTTATATGTGAAAGAGTCATGGCGGTATGATTTGACATTAGTCTGGCTCACATGTATGACTCATGATAATGCCTTCATTACTTAGAAAGAACAGAGGTCACACGGCTTGCATCTCTAAGAATACCCGAGCTTGTCATCAGCTAGACGAATAATGAAGCCTGGAATCAAGGGAGGGAAAATGTCACATGGGGTCAAAAGTCTTAAATCGATTATAGCTTCAGAAGGAGTCCAGAAAAGATAAACTGCATCACACTGCATGCATGGACTAATGAAGCTGATACAGCAAAGAAGCCTTCCAATACTGAAAGGAAGAAAACCATTGAACATTTTATCACAATGAGTTTTCAGTAAACCTATGACTGTAATTCTAAGGAACTTAATTTTGATCCTTGGAGTAGTGAAAATACATTATCAAATTTGGAAAGATAGAATATTAAGACTAAGGTTGTGGTACCTCAGCGTATAATCCACTACTCAAAAATACAGTAATCTTGGGGTTAATGGGGTCTATATCATATGAGTGAATCACACAAATTGTGAACGCTCGTAATAATGAATGTACTGGACCTCAAAGTGCTTTTCTGAGATCACGGTACAGTGAAGAATGGGATATTTGCCCTTTCCTCACTGTAGTCTGATCTCGGAGTTGGAATATATATTTAGCATGGGGTGGGGGAGCACAGCCCCCAAGAATAGGAAGTTCGAGGTCAGGTACATTCGATATTATGAGCATTCGCAATTTGTGCAATTCACTCATATGATATAGACTCAGGGTTAATATATATATATATATATATATATATATATATATATATATATATGTATATCTATATATCCATATCTAATATATCTATATCTATATATCTATATATCTATCTATCTATATATATATATATATATATATATATATATATATATTATATCTATAGCTATATATAGATATATATATTATATATATATATATATATATATATATATATATATATATATGGGTTCACTTTATAATTTCGAAATACTAAAATCCCGAATTTCAGTATCCCGAAATTATAAAGTCGAACCTTTAAAATCACGAAAGTGCATAATCGTGAATCCGAATATCTCAAATGTGTGGTTATGGCTTCACGGTACGTTATGTGCGGTGCTGTGAGTGGATGGTGTCTAGTGTTGTGTGTAGATTTAGGTGTAATTTAAGGTAATTGAGTGTTTTGTAAGGGTTTTGTGTTGGAGTTTGAGTGTTTGTGAATGTGTTTGTTACTTGCACATGTGGGTTAGGGTAGGCAGGTGAAAGTCTGGGTGTGTAAGTGTTGGATGCGTTGGTGTTTGTATATGTGTGATGTTTGCATGTGTACGAGGGACTGTAGAATGTGTGGGTGTGAGTTTCCTTCCTGCGTCTGTTTGTGCAATCTTGGAGTTATTATATATAAGTAGGGGAGCCCCCCTGCTTATATGTAGTGTAGGTTTGTTTGTGTGTGTTTTTGTGTTTGTTTGTGCTTTGTTTCTTATGGTGTGGGTTGGATGATGTATGTTTTGTGTGGTGTATGGTGTGTTTCTGTATGTGATTTTGTGTTTCGTGATTTTGTAGTTTCAGGATTTAGGACATTTGACTTTATGGTTTTGAAATACTGAAATTCGGGATTTCAGTATTTCAAGATTATAAAGTGAACCCATATAGATATATATATATATATATGTGTGTGTGTATATATATATATATATATATATATATATATATATATATATGTATAGACATATACATATATATATATATATATATATATATATATATATATATATATATATATATAGATCCCAAGAAGAACCAATGCAGTCAGAAGATATAGAATACAAATAAAAATGAAATAAAAAATGAGCCCTTTCAGGTGGAGCTATAGTTGTTTTAGATAAAGATTGATATATGAATAAGATGCTATCTATGTTAGCTGATGAAACCACTTACAGGAAGAGTAACATGTTACAAGTCAATAGAATTGAATTGTTATCCAGTCAAGGGATAAAACAATATTTATATGATTTTCTTAATGTATTGGTCCCAAAGATTCCTTTTATCAAGAGACTACCTAGGATACACAACGACATGACCTCTCCACCACTATATCCTACAGTGGCAGGTGGAGGCTGGCTCAATGAAACACTTACTCTATATATAGAACATCAGCTTAAGAAATTTCTATCTAAGGCAAACTCTGTTCTAAAATATACCAAACATTTTCTATCTACTTTATATGATTTCACAACTTCTTCGGGCAGTAATGGATCTAAAATGATGGCACCTATGGATGTTCAAAGACTGTTTACCATGATTCCCAATGACTATGGTTTAGGAGCTATTACAGCTTTTCTACTTGAACATAGTGATTTCAACAACAGTGCAAGTGATTTGATTTCTACTCTTTTGGAACTGACACTGACAAATAATATCTTTTGTTTTAATGGCAAGATATACTGGCAAAAATGGGGGATAGTGATGGGTACTCCCTGCGCCAACACTTATGCTAATCTTGTGTTGGCTTTTTGGGAAGACCACACTGCCCTCAACAATAATCCTTATAGCCATAATGTGGTATACTACTAGAGATTTGTTGATGACATCTTCTTGTTGTGGGAAGGTGCTGCTGAGCAATTTTCAGATTATGTTGTGTACCTCGAGGGAACCACTGAATTTTTGAGGTTCATGATGCATGTATCCTACCACAAGATGGATTTTTGGATGTAACTGTTGAGACTAATGTAAATGGAGTCATACATACTTTGACACATCAAAAGGAGTGCAGGAAGAATAACAAACTTCATCAATCCATTATGCACTCTACACATGTATACCATAATATTATTAAGGGCCAAATGTTACGGAACTCTAGAATGCACACCAGGGAGAGCGACATTATATCTGCAAATATGAGATTAACTGACCAACTGAGGGCCAGAGGCTATAATAGCAAAGAAATTGAATCACATCAGCATACTGTAACCAAACTAAGAGCTACCAGAGGCAAGCCATATTACTCAAGGTCACCATCCCAAGAAATGGAACGATCTCGAGTTAATAAATACAATAATAATGTTAGATTTTCTGTAAGATTTTCAAGTGTTTTGACCTAGGACATTGTTTTTTCATTCTTTTGGCCTGATTTTTGATTTGAAGAAGGGCATTGGCCTGTTAGTGACTTACTCTTGCATTTACTTATTTTTCTGGTCTGATTGTTTGTATACTGAGATAAGTTGCATCTGACTAACTGCATGTTAGTGTGCAAACGTGTGTCTTGTACAAGCACTATCAGTCATGACATGTATAACCTTGACATGCAACCATTGTTATAATTTTGTTCAGTTTGATATGTTACTAGATGTCTTTACCTTTTACAAATAGTAATCCTCATTAAGAGAAATTTTAAAATGTTGTCATACTGTAGATATTTTAATTACATCGTTCCTATGAAGATATATGTCTGTTTTTATTCTTAATGTATCCTACTTTAGTATAAATAGGTGACATCTTATTGGTTCTCTTTCAGTTTTAAGCTTGTTGATTGGCTTTTGCATGTTTCCAAGTCTTTGTATTTTGAATGGAATTTAATCCTTGACATCGTGAACAAGTTGTTGTTGCGGACTGTGTGTGCATATTGGATGTTTGTTTTCTTCATAGATTAAATGTTGCTGAGGATGTGTGCTTGTTTGCATTACATATTTTAATGCACTTTGCTGTGGCGTAGTTTCTATGAAGATAATTGTTAGTTTTACTATAGTATGCACCATAGATGTCCTATTGGTTCTCTTTTGGCTTTAAGCCTGCTGAGTGGCTTGTGTATGCATCCAAGCCTTTACACTTTGA